>NW_026000240.1:31442861-31519264 GCF_001458135.2 Marmota marmota marmota
GAGAGGGAAGATGAGAGGGAAGGGGAGGGGGGATAGTAGGGGATAGGAAAGGTAGCAGAATACAACAGTCACTAATATGGTATTATGTAAAAATGTGGATGTGTAACCGATGTGATTCTGCAACTTGTATTTGGGGTAAAAAATGGGAGTTCATAACCCACTTGAATCAAATGTATGGAAGATGATATGTCATGAGCTTTGTAATGTTTTGAACAACCAATTAAAAAAAAAAGAAAAAAGAAAAAAAAATGAATTGAGCTGCCATGAACATTGATGTGGCCACATCACTCTAGTATGATGATTTTAAGTACTTTGGGTATATGCCAAGGAGTTGGATAACTGGGTCAAATGGTGGTTCCATTCCTAGTGTTCTGAGGAATCTCCATACTGCTTTCCAGAGTGGTTATACCAATTTGCATTCCCACCAGCAATGTATGAGTGTGCCTTTTCCCCCACATCCTTGCCAACATTTACTTGTATTCTTGATAATTGCCATTCTTACTGGAGTGAGATGAAGTCTCAGCATAATTGTAATTTGCATTTTTCTTAATTGCTAGAGGTGTTGATCATTTTTTAATATATTTCTTGACGGATCATATTTCTGAGAAGAGTCTGTTCAGTTCATATTGTTTTAATCTTTCATTCATTCCTTTACATGTATTATTTACAAATTTTAAAAAACTGAATTCTCAGTGCTTAGTTAAATGTAGACCTATTTCTCAGTCAAGGAAAATCAAATTAGGTTTTCCATGGATAGCCTTCATACTATGATTTGGAGATCTGGGCTTCCAACACCTGTAAGTTCATCATCCCATCATCTTGATGGATAGGAAAAGATAATGAAGAAAGCACACCTCATTCTTATTAGTTCAGTCCAGAGGTGAAGCACATCATATTCCTTGGTGGTAACTGTTCACATGGCTGGCCCATCCAACAGGACCCTGCCTTACACAAGAGGAACACACATATCTAGTGGATAGCTAACCAACTCTGATAGGCATTCAACAAATATTCCCTAAGCACCTAAATCCACAAAGCTCTATGGTAGTCATTGGTAATAAAATAATAAGTGAAATAGAAGTGGTGCTGCCCCATGGAGCTAACTTATGGTTCTTAGAGGAGATAGAAATTAATCAAGTATTTGTGAAAACATATAATCCAAAATGTGTGCATTGAAGGAAAAGTACAGAGAGAGAAGAAAGTTTATAACAAGCTAGATCTAGCTTTCATACCCGAGGAAGAGGCATTTGAGCAGATATCTAAAATTTGAGGAGAGATACATAGGAAAAGTTGAAGAGAAAAACATTCCGGGCAGAAGGAACAGCATGTGCCACAGCCCTAGAACAAGAGGAAATAGGAAAGAATGACTGTGTGGATTCGTATCGTGTGAGTTCTGCACCCTTCTGGTTGCACACCAATCTATGGAGGGTGTTTTATACATGTACTCATACAACCTTTCCAATACCTGCCCTCAATTCTCCACTATTATAAACATCCTAGATACACTTTCTTTAAGGACAGTTGACTTCAATGTTCATTTTATCTTCCCCCCAGCTCCATCTCAACAGTCATGATCAACACCAGGCAGGTCCCCAGACAAGCTCTGGGTTTTCCTACCATAGTATACACAGCATACATTTGCCATTCCTTGTACCTGGAAAATTTATCACCCTCTCAACCTCTGGATCAATTGCATTCATCCTCCAAAACTCAGCTTCCCCATTCAGCTCCATTACAAATCCTTCACTGAATTTCCCCAACTCCCCACTGAGCAAAGTACCACTTACTCTAATCCTACAGTACTCCACATTAAATGCAACCTCGAGCATGGCACTTACTAAATTGTATGGCTGGTTTATTAGGGCTGATTTTTCCTACTGTATTTCAACATTTGAAAGAAAGGGATAGCTTTCATTTTCATATTCTCTGTGCCTTGCCATTATACAGTACATGGTAGACATTAGGTAATGATGTAATATTACATAATATCAGTAATATTATGTAAATGAGTAAAAAATAAGCTTATTTCTCAAACTTTGTTTCACAAGATTCTAATCTCATAAAAAGTCTTAGCTAAATGCAAACACACACACACACACACACAAAGTTCCTTGGTCAATAAAATAGGGAAATATTTTATATTATGCCCTAATCTTGAAAAAAATATATTCACAATGCATATTAATAGGACCTCAGCCAAAGTAAGGCAAATAGGGTGAAAATTATATGGAAAATCCCATTTGGCTTCCTGAACTTACAGTACTCTATGAGCATCTCCTTAAATACTGTTTCCCTGGTAGCTGGTTTATTTCACCTTTGTGCCCTGAACATTAGCATTTCAGAATATCTTATAAGGAGTCCCTGCAATTAGAGAAAATGGTTTGACTTCTATTATCCCAGGGTAACCCAAACTTATTTGAGGATCCACTTCTTATTTTTTTCATTAATGCCTACTAACTTCCCATAGAACCGGTGTTCTATAAAATAAACCATAGAACTAATGCTCTGTGAAGTGAACTTTTAAAATATTTTGCTGCCATTTGGATTAATAAATTTTGATCTTTGGTGTTGCAAATGATAACCTTGATGTGCAGAATAAAATTTAGATGGAACCTTGGGGTTCATCAATCAAAAAACCACCTTTGAAAATATGTTGAATGTTATGACAGCCAGAATAAATGTTTAATTAGATGCCAGTACTTTTGCTGGCTTCCCAAAGTAGTTATTGATGAGGCTGTTACAAGGAGGTCCATTCCCATCAGTGAATGAATGGATTTAGACTTCCAGGTTAAAAAAAAAGATATCTTTCATCTCCCCAATGATAAATAAAGCTATTGGTCTGTCCAGTCATGGAAATTGAATGAGAAGGAAAGTCCAATTACTTGGGTAATAAGCCTGATAAGATAGGTCAGTGACCCTGCTTAACACTGTCAAAATCTGAGCTCTCTGCTTGTCCATCTTGCAAATGTGTGTCTCACTCCATCTGGATGGAAAGAAGGGGATGTCTTTCTGACTGACTCACAGAGTTGAATTCTTCTCTCTCTCAGGAAAGTGTTCTACCCAGAAATCTGATCATAGTAATTATTGCTTAGAAGAGAATTGCTTCTTTTTTAAAAAAGTAAAGTGTCACTGTCAATTTTTGGCTAACAACTTAGGGTAAAATTTTTGGTTTTCTCAAACTGTTTTTGTCATATTAGATAAATAAGTATCATAACAGTGAGGTTGGTGCTGAATGGCTCAATGTAAGCAGAAAAGCTAAGTGATACAGGGAAAAAAAGAAGTAGCTTCTAGTAACAGAGACACCCATCCCCCCCAAAAAAAAACTAAATAAAACTTTTTAAAAAACAAAATATTGGATTATCCTAGACTTGGTTTCTAGTTATTTAGAAAATGGCTAGAATAAGTCTACATAAGACTCCAGTCGGAAGCCAATTTCTGAGAAAGGAGCCAGGATCCAGACTTGAGTCAGATGTAATTTTTAAAAAAAGGCTATAAATGATAGAATCCCAGGAATTAGGAAGGCACTAAAAAGTCCTGAACTTCAAAGGTCAGATACTAATGTGCTCAAGGATAAGCTAACCATCCAGCCCAAGAAAGCCAAGGAAATATAGACTCTAGAAAAGAGCGGGGACCAAGATCAATTATAGTGATAAAGCAGGGGTCTCAAGCAATTTTTATGAATCTGATCGGAATGCCTAAATTTCTTTTATATTGTTGATGGATAGATGGATGGATGGATGGTCTCTCTGATTTGAACATCCACTGTTGGTTTGTATATGACAACAGTGTTTTAGTGTGTGTGGCAGAGGTTACCGGGGATCAAACCCAAGGGTGTTTTACCACTGAGCTAGATCCCTAGCTCTTTTTTTTTTTTTAAAGTTTTGAGACATGGTCTCCCTGAGTTGCTGAGCCTGGCCTTTATTTTGCCATACTCCTGTCTCAGCCTCCTGAATATCTGGAATTGCTGAGGCAAAACTATTTTATGTGGTTTTCATGATTGGTTAAGAGTGGCTAATTTTCCCCATGCTTTTAGGTTCTGATTTTCTCCCTTTTTTAGACAACCCTAAGTCCTGAATACCTATGATGGGCACATTAAGCAATAACAAAAGAAGCAAATAGATGAGCTTATGTTAGAAACACACATGGCTGTGTCAAAATTTCCTTCTGGCTGCAAATTAATCCCACATTGCCAGCTTGTGGTTTCCAGACCAATTAAGCCATACAGATAGAGTCACCTGTTCTTTTCCAGTCTTCAAACTCTTTTTCCTTCATAGGCATTTTGCTGGAAGAAATAATGATTGCCTGTCATGGGTTCAGAGAACACGGGTATTTATTAGAGGTCAAGAACTCTTCATGGCCAAGTTCTAATCTAACCCTTGGCCCTCAAATCCATCCTTCCTATGATTCTGATCTAGGTGAATGGTTTCCCAAGCCAGAATTTTGAGGGTAATACTCAGTTTCTTCTTCTTCCCTTTCTTCTCTCTCAACCCCAGTATTACCTTAGAGATCCAGATCTATAATTTCCACTATCTTAATACTTTGATCATCTTTTCAGGGTCACAGATTTACCGAAAGCCCTCACTGGATTTCAACTCCCCTCTTCCACTTATTCAACCCTACTTAACAACTGGAATGACCTTTCCTAAATTGCTATCTGATTATGCCCATCCTCTGATTAAAATATTTTGCATCTCTGAATTGCCTGTAGACAATTAATCCATCCAAGGAATTTTGTACAGTGCTCTGGGGCTTGGTAAATATTGGAGTGGATTAACTTCACAAAAACATGGTGCAGGGGTTGGGGTTGTGGCTCAGTGGTAGAGCCCTCCCCTAGCACGGGTGAGGCACTGAGTTAGATCCTCAGCACCACATAAAGATAAATAAATAAAGGTATTGTGTCCATCTATAACTAAGAAATATTTTTTAGAAAAACATGGTACAATAGTATCCTGTCTCAACTATCATGCAATCAATTTCCAGAAAGTTCTATAAAGTAGATACTCAATGTAAGTTTATTTAATGATGAATAAATAGACAATGGGGTACACAGACAAGCACAGAATCTCTTCAGAGATCAAAGTTCAAATCTCACCTTTTTTCCAATAGGGTTAGGAAATCTTTCTCTCACATCAAAACAGATTTTGCAGTTTTTAAAAGTTTAATTCAATATCTCCAGAGGAAAGACCAATGCCTATTGGAGATCTATTTTAAGTAGAAATGAAATAAGATAATTTTAGAAATGGCCTTCTAGTAGAATTTACCTTGGTGTGTCTCACCAGCTAGCATGAAATCAATGACAGGAGAGTAGGGATCTAAGAGTGTGTTGATCTATTAATAAGAAGTGTGACTCAGTGGTAATGCCCAGTTGACTGTGATCCTGCTGCCAGGTGGGAATGTCACTAGTGAAGGGAATGGAAGTCATATGATTTTTTTCAATCATTTTAAGAATAGGACAAGAACTTGAAGACTATTGGATCTATCCTTTCTATCTCTGGATGAGATAATTATTGAGCCCATGGAAAGTGAGAAATCTTGCCTTCACAAGGTAGTGGCCATTCTGAAACCAACACTTCTCCCTTTGAGGATTATGCAGAACAATTGTTGGTGTAACTCAGAATTCTGAGATGGTTTTCTCCAAAATGCCTGGTCTTCACTGAATCTTTCCAACATGAGATGTTGACAGACTTCTATTTCATGCCACAGCACACACTGGGGGCACTGTATCCCAGGTTCTTGAGCTGTAGAACTTAAGAGCTCAAGATTATAAAGTTATAATCTCACCAAAATTCTAAATAAAATAGGGATTTATATATCAGATCCTACCAAGGCGCCAAAATATTTGGAAAGATTTATTACTTAGCATTTGTGGGAAACACTCCAAGACTCTTGCATCAAAGATTCCTTTAAACTTTGGTTTTATTCACTCATTCATTTATCAAAACAATGCTTCTTGGGTCTCTATTATGCACTCACTTTAATTTTAATTTTTTCTTAATAATTAATGTCTGATTTCACCAACGGATTGTAAGCTTTTACAAGTAAAGATTAATCCATCTATCTTCCCTATCTTTATCTTTATTACTCTATGTATTATACTTACGTGCCTTTGTTCCTCTAGGTCCTGTAGCTCATTTACTAATACAATGTAGGTATTCAATAAAGGCTTGATAATGGATGAAAAAAAAAAAAAGTGTAGGAGAGGAGATCCACAATATTTTTTTTCTGCTTCCTGCTACAGATCAAATTTATCTAAGTATATCAAGGAAATACACAGAGAGGTGGAGACATGGATAGAGACAGAGAGATGGAGAAGGAGAGGAGAAGGAGAGTTGGATGAAGGAGATAACCTCCTCATGGCTGTGCTTCCTCAGATGTTCAAAGCAGCCTGCATCAGATCCCAACAGCCAACTAGACTGATTCATATTATTGATTATCTATGAAATAACTAGGAATCGTATTTATATTTGCATTTCAGACAAGAATGTCTTCCCAGTCCATCCCAATCAGTCCCCAGATCAAATATCAGGTTTTCAGTTAGGTCTCACACAACTGCAAATTTGGTAGAAAAGCACAGTGCAGGATGAACCAGTGCAGAGTGACTCTGATAATGAAAATAAAGCTTTCCTTAAAAGCTTGAGGCATAAGTAACTGTCAAGACCCACCTCCTCACTCTGCCCACACCACCATAGGAATTTCAGTCTTCCTAAAGAGTAGCAAGGTGTGAAGTTAAAAAGGTTTGGACAAGCATTTGGGAGGCTTTGAAGCTTATCTGAACTAACCAAGGTCTTCCAAGGCCATAAATCTCCAAGGAAAGCTTCCAAGAGTGACACACTTCACTGTGGAATAGTTCCAAGCTTGGCTGCAATCCAGAAAAGCACGGAAGTGTGAACTAGCAAAATAAAACTCTCACACCCATAGCGCTTCCTTCCTGGGCACCTGCCAGTCTGGCTTTCCTGAGTGTAACATTTCAGGATTTTGTCTGCCTACCTACAGCAATACTACATTAAATGATCATTAAGTAGCCTGGATGGCCCCTTGAATATTGTTTTGTGTCTGATTTTTACTGATTTGAAGAAGACCTTGTGAGCCAGGATGTAATTGTTATTACTACCATCATAGTCACAGACCACGGACGCCTGGATTTTCCATCCAGTGGTTCTCATTGTGTCTAGAGACTACATGCATCTGAACTAGCAAATTTCTTACTTCAAAGAAAAATTCTTAAAAATAAATAAAATATTTTTTATTTGTTGTTTTTAGATATACATGAAAGTAGGGTGTATTTTGATATATATACATAGGATGATATGTGGGTGCTAACACATAGAAAGGGAAGGTAGGGAGGGGAAGTATAGAAGGTCATTGGATTAGATAAGGGAGAATGAAGGGAAGGAAGGACAGATGGGAATAGGAAAGACAATAGAATGAATCGGACATAACTTTCCTATGCTTGTATATGAACACAAGACCAGTGTAACTCCACCTCATGTTCTACCACAAGAATGGGATAAAATAACTTTTTTTAAAGGCAAATTCTTGTTACCCATCAATCAATTGAATCAGAATATCTGAATTCAGGCCTGGAAAGCTAAAATTTAACAAGCTCTCCTTAGGCATGCTAAATTTCTAAGCAACAAAATTTTGATTACTATTTCTCCAATGCAAGCTAGTCATTTTCAGATGAAGGCTGAAGTCCAGAGAGGTTCAATAACCTGCCCAAGGACTCACAGTTTGTTAACATCAAAGATCACATAGGGATTTTAGTCTGAGTCTTCCCAGGTCTGTGCTTGTCTCTCCATAACATTTCTTTCTTTCTTTCTTTATTTCTTTTTCTTTTTTTTTTTTTTTTTTTTTTTTTTGGTACCCAGAAGCCTTTAACCACTAAGGCACATCCCCAGCCCTCATCCCTTTTATATATTTTTACTTTAAATTTTAAGACAGAGTCTCACTAAGTTGCTTAGGGCCTGGCTAAGTTGCTGAGGCTGGCTTTGAACTTTAATCCTCCTGCCTCAGCTGCTGGAATTACAGACATATGCCACCATAAGGGAGCTTTGGAATGCTTGCATCCTCTCTGGGGCACATAATCATAGGGGAGAGGAGAGACTCGACTGGGAAAATTATATTCCAGTTCTGTGGAGGCTCACATGTAAACAAGAGAGAAGAGAAGGTACGTCTGCATAATTCAATTGTCCCTTGGGGCACCCAGCATGCCCTTCTGTTCTTATCTGTCCTTACGTTATGCTCAGGAGAGGATCTGATATTAGTTATTTGTTCTTCTGTATAAATAGGAGAAGAAATGTTTTATTTGCAAATTCCATTTACCAGGTGCTATTTTCTTATTTGCTCTTGGAAGCGTTCCCTGACTATCTATGGCGAATACTCCCAGATCACCCTTGGTGCAACCTTCCATTTTTGCTATTTCCACTCTGCATCACTCTTATTTATTTGCATATCTGTCTCCTGCACTCTATCATCAGCATCTTAAGGGAAGAAGCTAAGTTTTTGTTTTTTTTTATCCCTTTTGGGAATAAATGGACAATTCCTTGTCCATTGTAGCTGATAAGCTCTGTATGGGTGCATGTGTGTATGTGGGTGGGTAACGAATCCTGGTTAGTAGAAAAGAATATCTTCCCCACCCTAGAGATGAATAAACTGGTCAGACAAAGGCAAAGTGAGTTGGGGATGATTACACAGTTATTTGGTGAAAAGGAGGTTTGAGTGCAATTCTGAATGACTCAGAGTGCTGCTATTTCCACCATACCAGACCACTACTGAGTTCCCTCTTGCCATAAAAATATTCCCTCTCCTGGAGGGGCTGACATCTTTAACCAGTTCTCCAAATTTGGAAAGGGAAGTTTTTGTCCCATTAATGAAAATGTAGTGAGATAAAGGCAAAGCATAAATTGAGAGCAGAATTTCTTTTTTAAATAGCAAATTCCACAACCAGAGATTCCAGAATCTATGGATTCTGGAGTCAGAGCAAGCTATAAAGTAAAAGGTGCTGCCCCTAGTCTGTAAAGGGAGCTCATCCTTCAATATGTTGCCCCTTTCACGGCATACATGATCTGAGTTTCAGGACTGCAGGAAGCTTCATTGATGTGGGTGCATGTTGCTAATAAGGAAGGTGGCTAAATCCCAGGATAGCACAGAGCGCTCCCCCACAGTTTTGAAATTTCATGCCCTCGATGTTCCATGCTTCCTCTTGAGGCAGGGAGCAGCCAGTGAGAGCAAGCCAGGAAGGGAAAATGGGTGATGGATATCTGTACACAAACTCACCTGTGGGTCTGCCCTTGAATTAAAACATAGTAGCATACATAATATTTAGTATGACCCTTAAAACAAAGGCTAGTAGTTGAACCGCAAGCTACTTGGTATTGCCTCATCTACTGAAGCAGGACTTTCCAACTCCACTCTAAAAAAGTCAAACCTTCCATTGTTTCTGTAAAAAATTCAAGTTTTTTTTTTACCCTATGATCATTCAAAAATCACTTAAGCTACTTTGTGGCATGGCCCATGCCCCTCACCTGGTGCTTTGTCTCCTACTCCTACTGCATTTGAAGCCAGCTGAGATTTCCTCCCCACTTTCATTGTATCAGAAACTCACATGAAGCATTAACTTGTAAGCCCATTGAAGTCATGTTAACTGGATTCCAATAATTTCATCACCATTTACTCTGTTGCTGCCGTCTTGCTGCATGGATACCTTTGTGTGTGGACATCCATGCCCTGTGAGACTTGCAGATATCCCTGATGCTGCTGCACCCACCTCTTTTTCATCTTCAGTCTCTAAGCAACACCCCTGCTGCATGGAGATGCACCTCAGTCCTTGAGATGCTCAAACTTGCATTCTGTGTTCTAGGTGCATCAGAGGCTCCCCTTCTATTCCTGATATTTTGTGAACAATGCTCTTTAAAGCTGCCTTTTTATTTATATCCCTCTTTCTATAACTGAGACATAAGACCGGGGGGGCAGAGCCTGGGAACAAACCTGAGTGATTGTCACCAGACTCTGCACAGCCTTGTCTTTCCCCACTAGCCTCCAATTCTTTGTTCAAGGACCCATCTCCTCAGCTTGAACTCACTTCGTGTTGGAATGAGTCCTGCAGAAGATCCTAAGGCTTTTATACAGAGAGGTTTCTAGCAGTCCTGTACACCAGTCCAGTGAAGGCAAATCCCAGAGACAGACATGACTGAGTCCCCAGCCTTCCTGCCATTTCTGCTGCTCTAACTATAAAATCTTAATTGAGAAACTCTCCTCTTCATTCAGGTCCCACCTAATTTCCTACATAAATTCCTATAGAATTTTTCAGAGTCTGCCCTCTACCATGATACAGATATTAGATATTCTTTTCAGTTATTTATAGACCTATGTAAACCATTAAATTTTGTGTCAAAGGTTATCCTTGAATTTTTGTGAAAAAAATAAGTCATCCTAAATACTAAATAATGGATGAAATTCTCACAAATCCCTAATAATAAGCAGAAATAAGATTGTATCTTTTTGCCTAAAAACTCCATAAAAAAATGATAGGATATCTCTTGATTTCCCAAAAGGTACAGTTAGAAGTCTGATCTACACAGAGAAATATGGAGACATAGTTTGGTTCTCACATTACTGACCCTGTTTGCATCTAATTTTGATATTCTGGATTTGCAATTCCTCCTTTAAATGAGTCCAGTAAAGCTCTTTCTAGATTACTCACTCTGAACAATTTTAAAAAGTGCCTGTAATTGCAGAGAAATTTTAAAATGTAAAATTCTGTATTCATACAGAGAGGTCAAATATCCTTGAATGAGTTGGTCATTTTTTAAGAAAAAGTAAAAAGAAAAAGACCTTCCACTAGAAAGATATGTGGCAGAAGTAAGTCGTGAAGCCAAGCACTATAATGGAAAGGGCCCCAAATGTAAAGAAATTAAGCCAGGTGCACAGCCTGATTCAACTTTTGCTAGCTTCGTGTTTTGAGATAAGTGACCTTCAGTGGCTTTATTATTTTGCCTTATATGTTTGCCTCCTTTAAGAATAATCAACCAGATTATCACGATATCTTCCCTTTCCTTTGCATCTTCAAGGAGATGGGGTCAAATCATAACCTGTAAAAACTGATCTTCCCATCTATGGAGTTTTTGTGAAGCTCACCATGGAACAATAAACAAATGTCTTTTTACTTGTCCAAGGGATATAAAGGTATGCAATAAAAGAAAAGGAAAAGAGTAGTATTATGTTAATTGGGTATTGATAGTGAGTGTGTTAGTCAACTTTTTTTGTCACTGTGATCAAAATACTTAACAAGAACAACTTATAGGAAAAAAAGTTATTTTGGCTCACAGACTCAGGGGTTCAGTCCATGGTTGACCTAGTCCATTGCTCTGGGTCTGAGATGAGGCAGAACATCATAGCAGAACGATAGAAAAGAGGGAAGCTGCTTCACTCATGTCAGCAAGGAAGCAGAAAGAAAGGAGGGAAGGAGTCCCGGGGAAGATGAGCCCCTTGAAGGCATGCACCAGTGACCTATCTCTTCCTCCTATAGTTTCTCACAAAGATCCAATCATTGGACCTCTGACAATCTTGCATTAACACAGGAACGTTGGGGAAACATCTCATATCCAAAACATCACAGCTAGTTAACAATTTTCTTGCTTCAATTTGATAATCTCAGATTTTGGAACTGAACACTTAAAGAGGAATAATAATAATACAATAATATAATGCCGTGTACTGGGGAGTTTGGGATTTGGAAAGGATCTTAGAAAGCACATGTTCCAATTTTCATTCCCAGACATCCATTTTATAGAGGAGGAAACTGAGGCACTAAGAGGCTTAGAAATTCACCAAGGTCTCCAAGAGCTGGGACTAGATCTCAGGTCTCCTGCTTTCCAGGTCCAAGCAGCCTGTGTCTACAATCACTAAAACTGTGTCAAGAATTCCATTTCTGCAATCCTGGCCCTGTGACCATGTCTACAACTGCTAACACACCTTGACCTTCTGTTTGCCTCCTTTGAGAATAATTAACCAGATTATCACGATACCTTCCCTTTCCTTTGCATCTTCATGGAAATGGGGCCAAATCTCAGAGAACTGCCTTCAACTGAATGGAGAAAGGCCTTTTCACCCAAAATTTATCAATCAAACATGTATCCAAGTTCTTTCTTGCACCCAAGAACTGTGATAAATCCTGATTTAAAAAAAAAAAATTCAGTTCTCGTAAATTTTTTCAAGTTGTAAATATAGAATCATAAACCAATTGTTGCTGTGTAGTTGAAGATATGTCAAAGCCAATGTAAACAGGCTGCGAAGGGAGCCAAGGGGATGGTATTTTACTAGGGAGCTTGGAGACATTTGACAGATTCCTATTTTACTTGGACCAGTGTCAAGCTGCAATGTTTAAAAAAAAATGGTTTTAAACCAAGAACAATAGTTGCCATTTAGGAGAATTCTGCAGTGATGGCAGCAGCTATGTCGTTTTATGATCACATCTTGGGTAGCTCATATCTTCCCAACACAAACTGGACCTGATTCCAACCTTAGGAATCCTGAAGTCAAAATCATTTGCATTTTAAATTCCCTGAATATTCTATGACAGCACTAGTTAATTAAACTCCCTGTCACTCCATTTCCTCATCTGTTAAAGGGAGGTGATAACAATAGTGCCTGAGTAGTAGGGGTATTATGAAGACCAAATGAGTCAGAGCATCTCAAGGGCTTGGAACAGTGCGTGGGACAAAGTAAGTGTTCAATAAATGTTGGCATATCATCATGAGAGGACCAATTGCATGTATCCAGCCCACCTGGACTATTCAAGAAAATCTATTTTTTTACACATCTCTATTGAGGTATAGTTGATGTGTAAATAACTGAATGTATTTAATATGCACAATTTGGTGAGAGTGGATACAGGTAAACAACCATGATACCATCACCACAATCAGGCCCAGAGACTTTCCAAAGCTTTCTTGTGTCTTTTTAATTTTTTTTTGGGGGGGGGGAGTGGTATTGTTGTTGCTTTATATAGTTAAAACAGCATGAGATCTACCCACTTAATGATTTGACATCTATACTACTCTACTGTGAAGTATAGGCACTATGTTGTACATTAGCTCTCTGAAATTTATTCATCTATCATAACAGAACTTTGCACCCATTGAACAACAACTCACCAATTCCCCATCCCCAGCTCCTGATAACCACTATTGTACTCTCTGCTTTTATGAGTTTGTCTATTATACATATCTCATGTGAGTGGAATCACATGGTATTTTGTCCTCGGCCTGGCTTATTTCACTTAACATAATGTCCTCCAGTTTTATCCATGCTACCAAAAATGACAGTCGTCCCATCTTTTTAAGGCTGAATAATATTCCTTTTTATGTATTTGCCATGTTTTCTTTAGTCATTCATTCATCTGTCAATGGATATTAAGATTATGTTTTGATAATCTTGATATCTATTGACAGATGTATGAATGACTGAGTAGCATATCTTGGCTATTAGCTATCCCTTCAAGAACCTAATTTCAGCTCTTTTGGATATAAACTCAGAAGTAGGATTGCTGGATCACATGGTATTTCTGTTTCAATTATTTTTGCGGGGGGGGGGGGCACTCCACAATTGTTTTTCATAACTAACTGGTGCATAATTTTACACTCCCACCAACAAGGGGTTCCAATTTCTCTTCATCCTCATCAACACTTATTATCGTGTGTGTGTGTGTGTGTGTGTGTGTAAATAACTACTCCAACAAGTATGAGGTGATATCTCATTGTAATTTAATTGCATTTCCTTGATTATTAATGACTCTGAACATCTTTTATGTGCCTATTGGCCATTTGTTCTTTGGAGAAATACATATTCAAATTCTTTGCCCATTTTAAAATCAAGTTATTTGCCTGTTTCCTTGTGTTGCTATTCAGTTGTAGGAGTTCTTTAGGAAGTGAACCCTTTAGGAGATCTATGGTTTGCAAATATTTCCTCCTATTTAATAGGTTGTTTTTTTCATTCTGTTGGCTACTTCCTTTGCTGTGCAGAAGCTTTTAAGTTTGATGTTGTTCTACTTGCCTTCCTTTGCTTTTGTTATCTATGCTTTTATTGTCATATCCAAGAAATCATTGTCAAGATCAATGACAACAAGGTGTTCCCCTATGTTTTCTTCTTAGAGTTGTATAGTTCCCAGTCTTAGGAGTAAGTCTCTGATCCAGGATGAGTTGATTTCTGTTATAAGGTGAAATACATGTTCTATTTCATTTTCCTGCATGCAGATATTCAGCTTTGATATGTCTAAAGAGATCAGAATACTGTCTGGCACATAGTAAGCACTATCTGTTTTTTATTACAATTTTGTGTAGGACTGGTGAGGTCAGGGAGGCAGGAGATCTAGGTTTTTGTCCCTACTGTCCTGGGTGAACTTGCAAAAGTCATGTCTCTGCCATGGGTTTTCTTTGAGGCGGTTAACTGGACCATCTGTCAAGCTTAGACATTTTAAAATTCTGTTAATAAACTCCTTTGTGAGATGTAAGAACTTGGGAAGGCTTTCTGGTTTGTGGGTAGCTGTGAGATGCTGAGCTCTCACAGATATGTCAAGGCCTCCTTATGGATTCACACCAGGAACTATGCCTGTGTCTCAGTTTTTCTACAGAGTGGTTGATCTGTTTCCTTTCTGCCACGATGCATTCTTCTGTTGTCAGCCTCATCAGAGCTGTCAGAAACTAGTCTCGTGGTAGGGAGAAAGGGGAAAAAAAAGTGTTTTTATTTGTCTGTTTCACCATGTCTTCCTTCCTTTGGGATCCCTTCTGAGAAAGGTCAAAATGAAATTCTGCAACTGCCATGCTGAGCAATGCCAGCTGATGGAAGAAGCAGGGTCTGAGTAAGCTGTGGTGCCTGGTTGGAAAGACCTAGTGGGAGACGTGTCAAGCACAACTCATCCTCCAGTTCAGGGAGGTTGGGTGGTCACTTCCTTTCTTCCCCATCACATTACAAACATCCTGACAGACGAAGAAGGGAAGGGAACTAACCCAAGTATGGTGGAGAATCTAAGAAAGGGCCAGGAAGGAGTTCCATATGGTTTCTGCCCCTTCCCCTAAAGAAGAAGACTACTACTCTCTTTGACGATGCAGGGGAATGTTTTTAAAAGGCTGCTTCTGCTATTTTTTCTCTTACTTGCATCTGCCTCCTTTGCCTTTTCCTTTGTAAAAGAGTAAGTCACTGAGTGTCACCCTCAAGCATTCTGCAGGCTGGATTTACTTGGAGCAACATTATGAGACTTAAAAGGAAAAGATCTTAGAAAGCATCCTTCTTTCTCTGTCCAGGCACAGCAAGCTTTATTGTGTTTCTCGCTCCACATAATGTCTGAGGGTCAGTCAGTAAGGAGGATATGCTTATGGTGCATATCCTGAGCACTTTGCCAAATGACCAGACCATCATCTTGTTCCACTGTCCATTGGAAAAACAAGGTGGAAATTCATTGTACCTTGAATTCAAAAGAGGCTCTCACAATTCCTACCAAAGCCACATTGTATTGCTTTGCATTTCAACTAAATTGAACTAATCCTCTCATTGACTTTATTTTGAACCCTGTGCAACTGGAACTAATCTTACCATTTCCAAGTTAGAAGGAAGTTCAAATCCATCAATGTCCCATAAAGTCCTTTATACTTTCTGCACTTTACTTTCTTCATTATGTTTGTGTGCCTGCAGCTTACACTAGAAAAGTTTCAGCAATAAAATATACTTTTTTTAATATTTATTTTTTAGGTGTAGATGGACACAACACAATGCCTTTATTTTTATGTGGTGCTGAGGATAGAACCCGGGTCCCGCCCATGCTGGCGAGCGCTCCACCGCTGAGCCACAATCCCAGCCCAAAACATACTTTTTATACTATTTTGTTTTTTAATAGATTTAATTATAGTAAATGTTTCTTTGCTATTTTTTTGTAACCTCCTCTCCAAATTCTGTTTTTCCCCATTATGGAATCAAAGTAAATTATAATCTTTTCTGATGACAATGCTTTACATATTTAAATGATTCTTAGAGTAGGTTATGTTGTAGTACAGATATTTGTTTCTTGAATATGTATATGTCCATTGTGGGTCATCTGAGAGCTCTGCTGCATGTTACCCTCTCATAGGATTGACAGAAAGGCTGCTATGTTGTTGATCACCAAGACACAGGGAGAGATAAACCTTGTAAATCATGCTCCAGCTCTCAAAGCTTCCTTCTGAAAGTATTCAAATAGCTTTTTCTTATATTTTACCAGCCAATACAAGTTATGGAGCTACCTCAATATCCAAGAAGACAAAGAAATACAATCTTATTATGCAATTGGAAAGAAAACCAGATATATTTAGTCATAGCACTATAAGCAAATTGTATAAGCTCAAGAGTAATTTTTTTAACCAAAAGAATTTTCAGACTTTCATATGATAATAGTTTGCTTTCAGCATCTGCGGGTTGAGTAAACATATAATGACCAACAAATTAGTTTAAATTGAGTAATAATTTTGACTGAATGTTAATTGTAATTGTGCAATTTTCTATGGTCAAACTTTTTTTAAAAAAAATTCTAAATAAAGAAACTTGAATTTTAAGTCAGTGTTACTACAGAAGTGACAGCCCTCCACAGTAATTCTATGGTGTTCCACTCCTAGGATTTAGCTGTCAAGCTCTTGCTCCACAGTCCTGAGCTTCATTCAACTCTCAGTCTTGTTGTAGGTCATCTCACACAGTCCTCTGGACTGCTTGTCCCCGAAATCTGAACATGGTCCTCTCATTTATTCTCCAAGTCACCATTCGCATGATACTCTTATGGCTTGCACATTTACTGGTATCTCAGGGTTAATGGGAGGGGGAAAGTAAATGGTGGAGATGGAGGAGAAAATTAGACATCACGGTTTTGAAGTTTCTTACCTGTCTCTCACCTCCTCCCATCCCAATGCTGAATCCATGTGTCAGTCAACTTTCTAATACTGTGACAAAATACCTGAGATAACCAACTTTGTAAGAGAAAAGATTTATTTTGGCTCACAGTTTTGAAGCTTTCATCCAGGATCATTTAGCCCATTACTTCTAAGCCTATGACAAGGCAGCATACCAGGATAGGAGCACATAGTAGAGAAGGTCTGTTTAACTAATGGTGGCGCAGAGCAAAGAGAGAGGAATTAGAGGAGCCCGGGTTTCTATATTCCCTTCAAAGGCCTGCCCCCAATGACCTAACTTTCTTCTATGGGGCCCTACCTTCTAAAAGTTCTACCCACCCACCCCCAACAGCACCACAGGCTGGGGATCATTGGACCTTTGGGACACATTTAAGATCCAAACTACAGTAGTCTATCATCGGCCCTCTGATGAAACCTGCCCTAATTTCTTCTTAACCCCACCCTTGTATCTCACCTCTGGGTCTCTAGTTATCAAAGAAAACACTCAACTTGGCCATTACTTCTTTTTAGCAGAGCAATTTAGTCCCCCTTTACCTCTTCCATTCTGATTTATTCTAATGCATTCTTTCATCATCAAAGGGCTTATTTATGAATGGTTTCTTAAAAGAATTATCTAACAAATTCTCTACATTTAAAGAGAGAGAAATGGCTAAGAAATTAGTTTCTCTTTAAGAGAAAGGAAAAAAAAGCCTTAGCAAATGTGTTTAATTCCTACTAACCTCATATTTTTTAAAAATATTATAAACATGGATTATTATTTACTCCCAAAGAGTAAATTTGGGAATATTGAGGAAACCAGACCATGATATTACCTTTGAAGACTTCTTAGCTTATCTTCATTTTTATTTGAAGCAGGTAATTAATATAATCAGTGGATTGTAGACAGAGAAGGTCTGAGGGAGGCAAAGAGACTGGGAACATATTGTAGTAACACAGACTAGGAAGGAACAGTAGGAATGAAGAGAAGGCTGGAGTCAACAATATTTAGGAGACAGAATGGAGAGGACCCAATGTGTGAGAGTGAGGGGAAAGAGGAATATTGGGAAGGATGCCTAGTTTGTTGTTTGTACCTATGGGATGGGTATTGGAACAATTCACTATTGCAGAAAATAAATTAGCAATAAATAAAAGAGAAATAACTTTAGTGGAAAATTTGTTTCATTTTGAACAGATTTCATTGTGGATCTGTGAGGCATCCCACATGATATGGGAACAGATTAAGAGTCAGGTTTTTCAGGCAGACTGGACAATAGGAGGTGCATTCTTGAGAAAAGACAAGGCTGCCTCTTTGAACCCTAATGTTCAAAGAGGGGAAGCTTCTAAGTTAAAGTTCCCCCAGGCTGCCTTTATCCTATTTGAAGTCTAAGACTTCTTTGCTGCACAGCATTGGCTTAAAATATAAAAGTGATGTCTAAGTGCTTGAGACTTTAGTCCAGCCACTACCCTTCAAAAAAAATAGGGACTTTTCTCTTCACCTAGACCAAGCAGAGGGATCTCTGCTGATTTGATCTAGTCACTCTACAGAGTGTTGCTTGGACCCCCCAGGATTAAGCCTTAACAGAGTTAGGAGGAGCCCTCTTGTTAGAAGTGAACAATTGCAGCTTGTATGAAATGGATGCTTGATATTTACCAACATGGCTTATTGGTCCCCAACTTTGATTCATTTTTCTTGTGCATACAATTAAAGGCTTCACTGTTTTTCCTTCTTATTTATTTTTGTTGGTAATTCTCTTTTGCCATCAGACAAAAAAAAAAAAAAAACATGTACAGAAAGAGAAAAATGTGATCAACATGGCCCCATTCATATTACTAACAGAAAGCTATAGATTTGGACTCAGGCATCCAACTCCAGCTATAAACCAAGGACTGTCTATGATGGGGAAAAGAGCATGGGAATTAAGGCAGGACACCTGCCTTCAAGTCCTGGGTTTTCATTTACTAGATGGTCCTTTTAGCAAGTCACTTTTCTCCTTTGTGTCTTCCTGACCTATCTGAAAAAAATGGACAAATTATTGTAGATGCTGCTGTCTCGTAGAACTGTTTGGAGAGTGTAGGAACAAAAGACCGAGTAAAATGCTATGGAATCTAAAAAATAAAAAAAATAAAAATACTACATCTTACATGCTGCAACACCAGACTGCTGAGCTTTTGTTGGAAAACAAATGTCTTTCATCTGCTGTTCCTCATAAAGTTCACACTGCCTTCAGTTGTTGTGGAAACATTCTTAATTTAAAAATAATAAGAAGAATAACTCTTCTGTCTTTTGCAGTGCATAGTCTGGGACTGGGACTCCAATGGCAAGCACGACTTCATTGGAGAATTTACCTCGACATTCAAGGAGATGAGAGGAGCAATGGAAGGGAAACAGGTACCTGGCAAACCACCTGGGGTGCTGCCCCAGACACCCTCTGGGATGTTTCCTTAGCACTCAACTGCAAATGAAACTGCCAGAGACTAAGCATCCAAGTATGAGTAAGTCTGATGAAAAGGGACTGTGGTAGATGTTGAGTCTAGACCTAGCCCAACCTAAAGCACTGTGTGACCTTGGTCAAGACACTGCCCCTGAAGGATACATTTTCTCCATCCCGTAAGATGGACAGGTTGAATGACAGAATTTCTCATTTCCTTTAGGTTGGTAGTCTTGGAAAAGTGACTTAATTTCTCTGTGCCTCATTCTTCTGACCCCAAAAACTGAGGGTGATAATTATATCTATATTATAGACTTTTGTGATGATTAAATATAACAATCCACGTTATACACTAGCAGAGCACCTGTTCCATAGCCTCCTCTTCCAAAATACCAGCTCTTAGTGGTATTATTTTTTTCTTTCTTTTCTTTTCTTTTCTTTTTTTTTTTTTTGGGGGGGGGGCACTACATTTCCATGACTTGGCGGCATCACGTTCAGTGCTTTGAAGAAATTATTTGAATTCTCCAAACTTTCATTACAGGCACCAGGTTTTCAACTAGTTCATTAATTTTACTATCACACACTTGATATCAAGATACGCACCCAGACACTGCCACACAACACAAAGACACGTTGCACCACATAGAAACCTAAATCCCTCTTTTTTTCCCTCTCAGACACACACACCCTTAAACTTCAGTCAGTTACTGTTGTTTAGCGTTAACCATGCAACCTCTCGTCCTTGTCCAGTGTGTGTCTCCCACCTTCCAGCTACAGTACCTGAGTCTTTTTTGCTGGAGGGCTTTTTCTGGTTGCTAGAACCTGTTCTGCCCATGCCCAAAGCAGGCAGGAAGTACGGAGGAAGATCTAACACCTTCTGGAAGTAGCCCTCGACAAACAACTAATGAGAATTGGGATGTAAATGCCCCAACTCTCTTGCCCTTCAGATAGCAAAACTCTGAGGCATGTGCTCTGTATGGTTTTCAGAGTTCCCCAACAGGAAAAACCCTAGTTGCCAACAGTGTCACTGAACTGATGACCTACTTTTCCATGGCTACCTCCTCTAATTCCCCACTGAATGGGTGTAATCCTGGTATTACCTGCCAGATGACCTGTTTTCACTTATATCCCTGCCTAAGAGTTTACTCCTGGGGGAAATCATCCCAAGACACCTGCCATTCTTACACTAAGTCTACTGACCCAACAGAGCAGAGAGTAGTGACATCAGAGCACAGGGCTCAGTGTCTTTGAGAAAGTCTCTTCCCTTAGAGTTAAGATCATGTGAATGGTCTGGTCAGAAATCCTGATTAGAGATGATTTCCCAACTCATTTTTCTTCCTTTTATTTTTCTTGGGGAGCAGGGAGGCTGTGCTAGGAATTGAACCCACAGTCACACACCTACCCCAGTTAATTTTTCAAGTTCCCTCTTTCAGATGTAAAGCCAGGATAAAATCAGATTGGATGGAAATTGACTGATAACCTTTAGAGTTTGAAGTTGAACATGAATCAGATCCACTTGTCAAATGTGTACCTTTGCTCTGGAAATTCAAGGGCAGCTATCCACTTAGCTCCTGCAATGGCTCCCATGTGTGTTCTTATGTCCCAGATATTGCAAGCAACGTGTCAAACATGCAGAGACCTCCCACAAGTAGGCATGCAGAGTTTCAGGGCCACGATTACAATCAATACTACGTTATAAGTAAAGTCACTCTCATGATAATAAGAAATATAACCAGAGAAATTGTTACTCCACTTAATGTACAGTAGTTTCAGGCCCTATTGAGCTAATAAATCAATGACAGTTTATCAATACCACCTGCTAGAGTTGTAAAGGGTTTTATAAAGTTCCTGCCTTGTTTACCTCTATAAATAGAAATAGTCAAATCAATGAATATGGGAAACATTTCATCTTTGGGCTCCTGAGAGGGTATTAAAAGTGAGATTGTAACAATATATCATATTTTAAAACCACCAAAGCCTGATGCTTTCAAACGGAAAGAAATCTTTAAGTCTCACTGATGAAATGGACCAGATGCTACTACACCTTAATATATCACTAAGATACCAGAACATTTTAGTTCAGCCACACAGCCCATATTTTAACACATTTGCACACAGTGGGAACTATTCTTTATTGATTTTACAGTATTTACTGGGAAGTACCTAAACTCCAGGAGCTCTGTCAGGCTCTAGTTATACCATGACGTTATCTCTGAAGCTTACAGACTAGTGGGAGTCTGGGTAGAACATAAACATATGCAAATCATGTCCACAAAATAAAAATAAAAATAAAAATGCAGTTACAACTTGTCGTAAATTTTATTTAAAAGCTGAGCCAGGATTTTAGTCAGCTTTTTCACTGCTGTGACTCAAAGACCACACAGAACAACTGTAAAGGAGGAAAGGTTTTTTGTTTTTTTGTTTTTTTTTAAGGGCTCACAGTTTCAGAGGTCTTAGTCCATAGACAGCAGGCTCCATTCCTCAGGGCTTGAGGTGAGGCAGGACTTCATGGTGGAAGAGTGTGGCAAAGGGATCCAGCTCACATGGTGGTCAGCAAGCTGAGAAAGAGACTCCACTCTCCAGATACAAAATATATCTCCCATAGCCACACCCACAATAAACCACTTCCTCCAGCCACACCCCACCTGCCTCCAGTTATCGCTCAATAATCCATTCAGGGATTAATTTACTGATTAGGTTAAAGCTCTGACCAAATCATTTCTCCTCCAAACCTTCTTGCATTGTCTCATATGTGAGCTTTTGGGGGAAACCTCACGTCTAAATCATAACAGCCAGTTTAGGTACAAAAGTGTGTGCTGCAAGAGATAATCCAAAAAGGCAACATTTAAGTTGAGGTCCTTGAAATATGAAGAGAAGCAAAGGGTGTATCAAGTGAGAAAAAGGCCCTGCAGGCAGAGGGAAGAGCATGGTGAAAGGTGGAGGCAGGAAAGATCTTGGTGTGGTTGAGCACTTGGAAAGAATCCAGTGTATCTGGAGCAGAGAGAGCAAGGGAGCCATGCATGAGCTGTGGTCAAATCAGGGCAGAGGCCAGCAAAAGCAGATTTTGGTAGATTCTTCTAAATGCCATGAGGGTGCACTCACGTGGTTATTTAAATTTTAATTAATTAAAATTAAATTAAAAATTCAATTCATCAGTCACGTTAGCCACATTTCAGGTACTCAATAGCCTCCTGTGACTGGCAGCTATGATCTTGGATGTGCAAATAGAAACTATTTCCATCATTGCAGACGGTTCTATTGAACAGAGCTTCAAAGGGTTTTAAGCTAGAGGTGACACGACTGGTTTTAATTTTTTGAAAGATCGTTCTGTCTACTGCATAGATAATCAATTAAAGAGTGGCAAGGGAGTGAGGCAGGGAGATCTGTTAGGAGACTGTCAGGACTGAATAAATGGTAATGGAGATAGAGACAAAAAGAGAGATTTAAGATACGTTTTGGAGATGGGAACCATAAAATTTGTTGAGGAATGGGATACCAGGGAGAAAGGGAAGGAGAAAAAGGATGATGTAAAGATGCATTGATCCTGGAAATAAGGAAGTTTTGTGGCAGGGATGTGCAGTTTGTGAATAAAATTATAGAATTAGGTTCTGGAATCATCCTGATTAAGAATTGGAACTGGAAAAATTGGAACTCAGGGGAGAAGCTGGCCTATAAATGAATTTTGGGAGCTGCCAACAAATAAATGCTATTTAAAGTTGACAGAAGGTATGAGTAACTGGGAGAGAGGACAGAAGAGAGGTCAGATGAGGTTTCAACCCTGAGGAACCTCAGTGAGCAGCATCAGAGGGAGAAAGAAGATGGTACCATTCAAGCAAACTTCTTGTACAAGTCATGGTTCTTGATTAATTCTTGAGTACCCTTCATAAGCACCCTTAGTTTAAAGTGGCCCAAGGGAAGATTTTCAAGCCCAAATGGGGGATCCCCCACAAGACCCTCCTAGAGGGAGACCAGGATTTTGAGTGACACTGATGCCAATGTGAATCCCAGAGTCAGCTGTTACCACCTATATGACCTGGGCAAGTTTCTTCTCTTCTGTGAGCCTCATCTTGGACTCATAAAAGTAGGTTGTGAGAAGAATTAAATGGGATTTCGAAGTAGACAGATCATAGGTGGGACAACTTCATTCCCAGACAATGCAGTTTACTTAGACCTGGTTCATCAGCCCCCCTACCACCCCATAGGTACAAAGGCCCTAAATACCTACAGGTTTTGAATCTACTTTCTTGGGAGCCCTTGCTTGGCTAAACTAACTTATCCTACACTACCAAGTTATCTTGGCCCGAGATGAAAGTGAGTTGACTTTTCATGGATAAGCATTATAATTCTTAACAAAATTTAGAATCTAAGGTTTCATCTCACTCTAGTCAGAATGGCAGTTATCAAGAACACAAATAACAATAAATGCTGGTGAGGATGTGGGGGGAAAGGTATGCTCATAAATCATTGGTGGGACTGCAAATTAGTACAACAACCATGGAAAGCAATGTGGAGATTCCTCAAAAAAACTAGAAATAGAACCACCATATGACCCAGCTATCCCACTCCTTGGTATTTATCCAAAAGAACTAAAATCAGCATACTACAGTGATTCAGCCACTTCAGTTCACAATTCACAACAGGCAAATTATAGAATCAACCTAGATGCCTGTTGATAGATGAATGGATCAAGAAAATGTGGTATATATGCACAATGGAGTTTCACTCACCCACAAAGAAGAATGAAATAATGGCATTTCTGTAAATGAATGGAAATGGAGGAAAAAATGTGCTTAGTGAAATAAGGTAGGCTCAGAAAATCAAGGGTAAAATGTTTTATTTCATATATGGAAACAAGAGCAAATGCACCAAAGAGAATTTCACCTTTATGTATATATAGAAAATACCAATCAGAAATAAATAAATAAAAGAGTGAAAGAAAGATCAGTAGAGTATAGGAAGGAGAATAGAAGGAGAGAGGAGGAGAATGGGGAGAATAGGAATTGAAATCAAATTCCTTGCATGCATGATTTTGTCAAAATTAACCCAAATACTATGCATGATTATAATTCTCTAAAAACAATAGAACTCGGAACTCAGGAGACTAGCATAAGCTTTTTTACGCAGTGGAAAAAAACTTCCCAGAAGCAAGGAACAGATGCTTTCCAGGCCTTTGCTAATGTCCCATTGACCAAAATAAGTCACATGGCAAAGCTCAGCCCCATTCTGGGATGGAATTATAGAAACACATGGGCACAAACAGGAGTGGACCACGAGGCCTCTGAAGTGTCAGTCTGCCCCTCTCACATCGGCCTCAGAAACTGCTTCCTATCAGGCACTTTTGATTGTCAAGGGGTGAAATTTTGTCTCTTTGGTGGAAATCCCAGGATCCAACTCCCAGAGGATGGTGGGCAGGAGCATTTAATGGCTCTTGAATGTTTGTCTCGTGGTTGATTTAGTCCCATGAAATCTGGAGGCTGGAAAGGTTGAAAATTATTCTTCCACATTTCCCCTTAACTCCCTAACTTCTCAGGTCTCAGCCATTCTTATCTCTCATAGGAGTCCCTTTGGAGATCAATTATGCCACTGTTGTAACACACGTGAATCCACTATTTCAGACTTCAGTGAAGTCTGGCGTAAACTCATCAGTGTTCTTACTAACATCTGCAGCTAACATTCAATGCTCCTCACTTTTCCTACCTTTTCAGCCAATTACCAGGTGCTAAGACTTAGCACTGTGTATCACTCACCTGTATGTCTGCAGTTCTCTTATTTTCTCTGTTGTTTAATTTGACCCTATGAATAGTAAGCATTTACTGTGTGCCAGGCACTGGCCCGTAATTGTTACATAGATTAATCATGCAATTATCACTATAATCCTACGAAATAGATATCATTCTAAGCTCCATTTTATAGAGGAGTTGCCTAAGGCATAGAGGAATCAAGTCATTTGCCAAAGGTCACATAGCTGGGAAATGGAGGAGCTGGAATTTGAACCAGGCAGTAATATTAGAGTCTCACCCTGTCATTCAACCTTACTGTTCCCCTCGATGCAAGTGTTACTATCTAAACCACTCTCAGCCCTCCACCTCAGTGTGTCCACAGAAGTATCCAACATCTTGGCCTCATTAAATGACTTGACTTCCTCCTGGGCAGCCTCTCAGGCTATGACCCTTCTTGTTGCAGGTACAGTGGGAGTGCATCAATCCCAAGTACAAAGCCAAGAAGAAGAATTACAAGAACTCAGGCATTGTGATTCTGAATCAGTGCAAGGTACGTAGGCAGCCCTCTCTTCCAGGAGTATGAAGCTAAGTCTGTCTGGAAGGAGCAGTTCAGGCTATGTGATCAGAGGGAGACAGTGTGACAATGAAGAGATCTTTTTTTAAGACAAGGAGAAGGAAAGGGGAAACACTGGGGAATGGCATTGGCCAAATTATATTGTTATATGGTGTGCATGTACCAATATGTGATTAAAAAAAATCCAACCATTATGTGCAATTATAATGCACCAATAAACATATGGGAAAAAAACCAAAAATTAGAAATTCAATATATTAATGGATATACAAAGAGAAATGTAATCATAGGTTCCTTGGAACGAATCATAGATGCCAATGCCACTATTCCTACCCCCAAGGACAGCCCTTGCCCTCAAAGACAAGGGAATCCTGGTCACTGGTTAAGCTCCTCTCTGTTCAGGAAGATACCCAAGTCAATAGCCAATATTTCTAGGACACTTACTATGTCCCTGTCACAGTGTTCAGTGCTTTATATGTGCTATCTCACTCATGTTGAAAGGGACCATGTAAAAAAAATCATGGAAGAAGATTAAAGGGCCTAGAAATTCCTCCTAAAGAGGTTCAACTTTGCAGAAAATTCCATATGCTAATAATTAAATCTCTTAAATTACATCTGAGAATAATTCTGCTGCTAGTTCGGTACTTACTATATAAGAGTAACTTCAATAAAGACTATGTAACTGTCACCACAAGCCTTTTAAATGAAGTAATTCAAGTAGCTCAGAGTCATGCGAGTGGTAAATGTAACAATGGAGATGTTAAGATGTCTACCTGACTCTACCATATGCACACACACACACACACACACACACGGGGACATGGGGTGGGGAGAGAGAGATGCTCCCGAATTTATAATGGGGTTATATCCCAGTAAACCCATGGAAAGTTGAAAATAACATAAGTAAAAAATTCATTTAATACTTAATACACATAAACTACCAAACATAGTACACTGTAGACTATTGGTTATTTACCCTCATGGTCTTGTGACCAACTGCAAGCTGGTTCTCTGCTGCTACCCAGCACTGAGAGAACATCATACTGCATCTGCCTAGCCTGCAAGATTATCAAAACTCAAGGTATGGTTTGTACTGAAAGCAAATCACTTTTAGAACTTCAAAAAGTAAGTAACATCACAAGATGAGTCCTTATAAATTAGACACTGTGTGTATATCAGGTCACTTCTCCCAAACTGGTTTCTCCCTGGCAGCCAACTGCTGCAGGATCATATCCTTCTATAATGACAGTAAAGGAAAAGGTTGGTTGGTCTGATTTAGGTCACATGCCCACCCTTTGAGCCTATCACTGAAACTAACTATGCCTGGAATCATTGTTTTATTCATTTAAAAAAAAATTATGCTTTGGCATCTTTGGGCTTTGTGGATCCAAGAAGGAACTGCCATATCCCTTGCTGTCTAATATGCCTTTGATATGCAAACTAACCAATCTGGAGTCCATACCCTCAACCACCCTCCTTATTAAACTCAGATATATCACACCCACTCCCCCTGCATTATATCCCCACAGGGACAGGTTTTAGATAACTAGAGACAACCTGTAGTTCAAAGTCTGCTGAAAGGATTCAAACTACGCAATCCTAAGACTGGTTGACTGCTTATCCTGCCTCATCCATTCTCTCTTGTGAAAATCACAATGAAGGCTTTTATCCAAACTTTCATCTCACTCCTTCCACTCCCTGACTGACCCCGATGTTGCCCACGGGACCCTCCTATGTGCTACGACATACCTTCTACCCTGTGTCATTCATCTAATCATACCTATACAAATCAAATACTGGGTATACTCAAAACAGCCATGTGACCATGCCTGTGCCCAGGCAAGCAGGAGAAAGATATAGATGAACCAATTCAATGGTTATCTCTCTCCTTAAGGTGACTGTACATTCTCTGTTCTGAGCTTCCATCTGAGAATAATTGAGTTGATCTGATAATACAGCACTCAAATGCCACTGCTGTTCAGTCACTCCCAAGATCTTACCTCCTTGATACTCTGTCAGGGAAAGCATTGCCATAAGAAAGCCAAGAACAGGCACTATCCAGAGGACTCAGTGATCATCAACCCCGGGAAAAACCTGCCCATAGATGTGTGCCACCAGGAGGTAGGATCTCCAGAGGCCAACACAGGATTTCGTGTCAGTCTCTGAGAAGCTTCCATCAAATGGAATCTGAGAAGTGAAGGAAGAGAATCAGTTACTGGCTGTCCAGGTAAAAGGGTCCATTCTATAAGGTCCCTGGCTGCAGCTACCGCATCTGTTTCTCTCATCAACTGCATAGTGAGTGCTCAATAAATTCTTGTTGAATAAATGAGTAAATGAATATCACTAAGAGTCAAGCAGCAGAATCTTTTTTTTTCTTCTCCAATTTCTACTTATTTTTTATTGATTTTATTTTTTAAATACACGACAGCAGAATATATTACAATTCTTATCACACATATAGAGCACAATTTTTCATATTTTTATGTAAAGTATGTTCACCCCAATTCATGTCTTTATACATGTACTTGGTTTTTTTGCATTACAATTCTTATTACACATACATACCACAATTTTTCATATCTCTATTTGTTTATAAAGTAGGTTGAAACCCAATTCGTGTCTCCATACATGTACTTTGGATAAAGATGTCCATCACATTCCACCATCCTTGCTAATCCACTGCCCTCTTTCCCTCCCACCCCTCTGCCCAATCTAGAATTCATCTATTCCTCCCATCTCCCCCTCCCTACCCCACTATGAGTCAGCCTCCTTATATCAGAGAAAATATTCAGCATTTATTTTTTGGGATTGGCCAACGCCATCCATTTACCTGCAAATGCCATGATTTTATTCTCTTTTATTGCTGACTAAAATTCCATTGTGTATATATGCCACATTTTCTTTATCCATTCATCCACTGAAGGGCATCTAGTTTGGCTCCATGGTATAGCTATTGTGAATTGTGCTGCTATAAACATTGATGTGGCTGTGTCCCTGTAGTATGCTGTTTTTAAGTCCTTTGGGTATAGTCCAAGGAGAAGGATACCTGGGTCAAATGGTGGTTCCATTCCCAGCTTTCCAAGAAATCTCCATACTGCTTTCCATATTGGCTGCACCAATTTGCAGTCCCACCAGCAATGTATGAGTGTGCCTTTTTCCCCACATCCTCGCCAACACTTATTATTGTTTGTCTTCCTAATAGCTGCCATTCTGACTGGAGTGAGATGGTCTCTTAGAGTAGTTTTGATTTGCATTTCTTTGATTGCTAGAGATGATGAACATTTTTTCATATATTTGTTGATTGATTGTATATCCTCTTATGAGAAGTTACTATTCAGGTCCTTGGCCCATTTGTTGATTGGGTTATTTGTTTTTTCAGTGCTTAGCTTTTTGAGTTCTTTATATACCCTAGAGATTAGTGCTCTATCTGATGTGTGAGGGGTAAAGATTTGCTCCCAGGATGCAGGCTTTCTGTTCACCTCACAGATTGTTTCCTTTGCTGAGAAAAGACTTTTTAGTTTGATTCCATCCCATTTATTGATTCTTAGTTTTAATTCTTGCGATATAGGAGTCTTATTAAGGATGTTGGGGCCTAATCCCACATGATGAAGATTAGGACCTACTTTTTCTTTCTATTAGATGCAGAGTCTCTGGTTTAATTCCTAGGTCCTTGATCCATTTTGAGTTAAGTTTTGTGCATGGTGAGAGATATGGGTTTAATTTCATTTGTTGCATATGGATTTCCAGTTTTCCCAGCACCATTTGTTGAAAATGCTATCTTTTCTCCAGTGCATGTTTCTGGCACCTTTGTCTAATATAATATAATTGTAATTGTAATTTTGTGGGTTAATATCTGTGTCCTCTATTCTGTACCATTGGTCTAACAGTCTGTTTTGGTGCCAATATCATGCTGTTTTTGTTATTATTGCTCTGTAGTATAGTTTAAGGTCTGGTATAGCGATGCCACCTGCTACACTCTTCCTGCTAAGGATTGCTTTAGCTATTCTGGGTCTCTTATTTTTCCAGATGAATTTCATAATTGCTTTTTCTATTTCTATGAGGAATGCCATTGGGAGTTTGATTGGAATTGCATTAAATCTGTACAGTGCTTTTGGTAGTATGGTCATTTTGATAATATTAATTCTGCCTATCCAAGTTAGTAAGGCAGATATTTTCATCTTCTAAGGTCTTCTTTGATTTCTCTCTTTAGGGTTCTGTAGTTTTCATTGTATAGATCTTTCACTTCTTTCATTAAGTTGAATCCCAAGTATTTTTTTTTTTGAGGTTATTGTGAATGGGGTAGTTTTCCTCATTTCCTTCTCAGAGGCTTTGTCACTGATATACAGAAATGCCTTTGATTTAAAGGTGTTGATGTTATATCCTGCTGCTTTGCTGAATTCATTTACTAGTTCTAGAAATTTTCTGGTGGAGTTTTTTTTGGGGGGGGTCTTTTAGGTATAGAATCATATAGAATCATATCGTCAGAAAATAAAGCTAATTTAACTTCTTTTTCCTATACATATCCCTTTGATTTCTTTCATTTGTCTAATTGTTCTGGCCAGTGTTTCAAGAACTATGTTGAATAGAAGTGGTGAGAGAGGGCATCCCTCTTTCACAGCTTTTAGAGGGAATGCCTTCAATTTTTCTCTGTTTAGAATGATGTTGGCCTGAGGCTTAGCATAAATAGCCTTTACGATGTTGAGATATGTTCCTGTTATCCCTAGTTTTTCTAGTGTTTTGAACATAAAGGGGTGCTGTATTTTGTCAAGTGTTTTTCTTCATCTATTGAGATGATCATATCTATTGATGTGATGAATTACATTTATTTATTTCCGTGTATTGAACCAACCTTACATCCCTGGGATGAATCCCACTTGATCATGGTGCACAATCTTTTTGATATGTTTTTGTATTCGATTTGCCAGAATTTTATTGAGAATTTTTGCATCTATGTTCATTAGAGTTATTGGTCTGAAGTTTTCTTTCTTTGATGTGTCTTTGCCTGGTTTTGGGATTAGGGTGATATTGGCCTCATAGAATGAGTTTGGAATTACTCCCTCTTTTTCTATTTCCTGAAATAAATTGAAAAGTATTGGTGTTAGTTCTTCTCTAAAGGGCTTGTAGAACTTGGCTGTGTATCCATTTGGTCCTGGGCTTTTCTTGGTTGGTAAGCTTTTTATGGCTTCTTCTATGTCCTCACTTGATATTGGTCTGTTTAAATTGTGTATATATTCCTGACTCAATCTGGGCAAATCGTATGACTTAAGAAATTTGTTGAGGATTTGGAAGATGGCGGCGAGGGGAGTGCATTACCCCCGTGTGCTGCTTCACTGTGTGGGAGTATGACAAGTCAGGACGGCTAAAGGATATCTTGTTAGGAATTTCCAGCAATAGTGGGGTGCTCCGGAACCTGGAGGAAGGATTTCCATCGCACGAGGATCGGCTACGGGGACTCAAACGCGAGAGGTTTGTCGCACGGAGGGTAACTGCTTATTCAGCAAATCGCCCCGCGGCTAGAGTCTGCAGTGTGCGCTGGGATAGAGACAGGGGTTACAGCGCTGCAGTTTCTGCCAGCCGCGCAAGCACCGTACTCAGGGCTGAATTCTGGGTTCCAGACGGGGTAAGGAAGCGGTCCTGCTCGGTTCTACACACCGGTCAGTCCACAGAGGAGGCCAGCAGCCACCATCTTGGTAAACTGACGTCACGTCCCCTGTTTTCGACTGACCGCAACTCATTCAGCCATAGATCAGGTAATTCCAGGCTACAATTCGCCTGTGGCTTGCAAACAGATTGCTAGGGTTCTGCGCCTGGGTGCTTCTAAGAACCTGAGCCTATCGGAGCGAACGCCGAGCGCGGGGCGCCCGAGTTCCGGCTCCCGGAACCGCCCCGCGGAGGCTGCTTCATGAACCCTGCCCCTATCAGAGCATACAACAAGCACTAAGCAGCCAAACTCCGGCTCCCGGAACTGAGCCTGCGGGGACTGCTTCTTGGAGCTTACAGGAGTTCGGAGAGGCCGAGCTTACACCGAGTTCGGAGAGGCCGAGTTCCGGCTCCCGGAACTTCCCNAATAAAAAAAATTAAAGAAAAAAAAAAAAAAAGAAATTTGTTGATGTCTTCAATGTCTTCTATTTTATTGGAGTATGAGATTTCAAAATAATTTCTAATTATCCTCTGTATTTCTGTAGTGTCTGTTGGGATACTACCTTTTTCATCACATATGCTGGTAATTTGAGTTCTCTCTCTCCTTCTCATCATTAGCATGACTAAGGGTCTGTCGATTTTATTTATTTCCTTTTTCAAAGAACCAACTTTTTGTTTTGTCAATTTTTTTCAATTGTTTCTTTTGTTTTGTTTTCATTGATTTCAGATCTAATTTTAATTATTTCTTGGCTTCTACTGTTTTTGCTGCTGGTTTGTTCTTTTTTCAGGGCTTTGAGATGTAGTATGAGGTCATTTATTTGTTGACTTTTTCTTCTTTGAAGGAATGAACTCCAAGCAATGAATTTTCCTCTTAGTACTGCCTTCATAGTGTCCCAGAGATTTTGATATATTGTGTCTATGTTCTCATTTACCTCTAGGAATTTTTAAATCTCCTCCTTAATGTCTTCTGTAACCCATTGTTCATTCAGTAGCATATTGTTTAGTCACCAGATGATGGAGAAATTTTTATTTTTTATTTTGTCATTGATTTCCAATTTCATTCCATTATGATCTGATAAAATGCATGGTAGTATCTTTACTTTTTTGTATTTGCTAAGAGTTGCTTTGTGGCATAGTATATGGTCTATTTTAGAGAAGGATCCATGTGCTACTGAGAGAAATTGTATCCACTTGATGCAGATTGAAATATTCTATATATGTCAGTTAAGTCTAAGTTATTGATTGTGTTATTGAGTTCTATAGTTTCTTTATTCAACTTTTGTTTGGAAGATCTGTCCAGTGGTGAGTGGTGTGTTAAAGTCACCTAAGATTATTGGGTTATGGTCAATTTGACTCTTGAACTTGAGAAGAGTTTGTTTGATGAACATAGCTGCACCATTGTTTGGGGCATATATATTTATGATTGTTATGTCTTGTTGGTGTATGGTTTCCTTGAGCAGTATGTAATGTCCGTTTTCACTCCTTTTGATTAACGTTGGCTTGAAGTCTATTTTATTTGATATGAGTATGGCTACTCCTGCTTGCTTCCGCTACCATGTGAGTGGTATGATTTTTACCAACCTTTCACCTTCAGTCTGTGTATGTCTTTTCCGATAAGATGAGTCTCCTGTAGGCAGCATTTTGTTGGATCTTTTTTTAAATCCAATCTGTTAGCCTATGTCTTTTGATTGGTGAGTTTAAGCCATTAACACTTAGGGTTACTATTGAGACATGGTTTGTATTTCCAGCCATATTTGTTTGTTTTTGTTATTTTTCTTGAATTGGTTTTCCTCTTTGATTAGTTTTTCCTTTAGTACTACTTCCCTCAAACAGCAGAATCTTAAAGAAGCAAAAATTAAGACCAGAAGTCAACGAAGTACATGAGAACACAGATGATGGTAGCTGGCAGGAAGCAATGATCACGAGGGTTCCAGCATAAAAGTCAAAAGGATGAACTGTGCAGTCCAGACTTCCATAATATGAATCCCCAATCCCACCATCTACTAGCTTTGTGATCTTAGCCTTAGTTTTCTCATCTACAAAATGAGCATAATAATAACAATAATATAATCTCCATAAGGCCATTCTAAAAATTAAATGAAGTAAAATATGTTAAGTGCCTAGTACACACTAAGTACTCAAGAAATGATAGTCATTGTTGTTTATGGCAGGAAAAGGATTTAATTAACAGCAAATTGTCAGTAAAAGCCTTCCCAGCTAATTGAATCTGAAAGCCACCAATCTCAATTACCCGCATATTAAGAATATTATCAGTCCTGGGACATGGGCACAGGAAAGAAAGACTGAAGCCAATTATGAGACATTATTGATTCCAAAACAGAAGTAACCTTTGAAAATATAGTTTGGGTTTCACCCCAGAGGCAGAAGTTGATTAAAATCATATACAAACCCAAAAGAAAAGAACAGGGAATGGATATTTGCAGCCCTCCCAGGCTCATCTGCATTGACCTTGGTTTCTTTCTCTCTTCTAATGGAACAAAATCAACTCACCCCTTTGCTGCCCACAGATTTCTTTCTTGCTCTTTCTTCTGGTTTAGCAGCCCATCCCTAAAGTTTAGGCCTTCACACTGCAAGGAAAAAGATGGTGCTGTTTTTAAGCTGGTTTCCTCTCCTCTTACGCAGATCCACAAGATGCACTCCTTCTTGGACTACATCATGGGTGGCTGTCAAATCCAGTTTACAGTAAGTTGATTGTTTGTTCATTCTTCTTCAGAGGGAAAGAAAGGGGAATGGTACTGGGTCAGTTTTGTTCAAGTCTCCTTGCTGATGTCATGTGTGGAATCATGTTTCACAAATGAGTTTATGCTCCTATTTTCTCCAGTGCATATGGTTCTCAGCATCATAGCAGGATTCTTGCCATGCAATCTCAGGTGATTTGAGGAACCCTCCTGATGCTTTCCATTCCCTCAGTAACCCTATGAGGAATGAAATGTAGGTTGCCAGATTTCAACACTTGGTGAGAAGCATGGGTAGGAAATGAGTCATGCTAGTAAGTTTCACTGAGCTAAAACAGATGCCTTAGTTGTGCTCGAGTGGCCAGAAGACAAATACCAGTGTCATACATGAGGGTTAGTGCCAAGGGCTTATCAGTCAATAAAAAGGTAAATTCCAAAGATTGTGGAACCAGATTGAAATCAGGCTGAGAAATAGAATGGATGTCTAGTCTTAGCACATGAATTGATGATCATCCCTATATAACCTGTGAGTTCATGGGATTTACATACTCCTGATGTGTATGGGGTGGGTGACCTGGGTCTTTTTAAAGTCCCCCAGGTAGGTCAAGTTTGTGAGACCATCTGCCCAGGAACCACTTGCTTTCATTAACTTCACATTGAAAATCTTCCTAGGCTGGGGCAGATGTAACCTCCAGGAAAAAAAAAAAAATCCCCAGAACCAGATGGCAAAATAGAGATATGCTAAAACCCATGGGAAAGCAACATGAACATAAATCAGAGAGATACAATCTGTACAGTATTTGTTTCTCAACTCACAGAAGCACACCCATGGAACTAAGCCCTCTTTAGTTCCCTGGCCTGCCTCAGACAGGTGAGAAAGGCATGGAAAATGGGTTTAATTTTTTTGTACAGGTTTGGGACCCAAAAGAGTCGACAAAACTAACATATACCTAGGACCAGAAATAGTGGTGCTCAAAGGACTAAAAGAGGGAATCACAAAGGGTAATTAAGTTGTAATTTGATAGACCCAAGTTTTCTTAGCTAAATGCTTATCTGTTCCACTCAGAAAAGTCTACCTATGACCTGCCTAAACTCAGGGCACTGCTCACTTACTCTTGAATACTTTTTGTGTGTGTGTGTGTGTGTGTGTGGTATTGAGGATTGAACCCAGGGCCTTGTGCATGCTAGGCAAGCACTCTACCAACTGAGCTATATCCCCAGCCCTTTACTTACTCTTGAATACTTTAAAGGAGCTAATTATTTGGTCACTTGTCCAAAGCCTAAGATTCTCTAATGATCCAGCGGCCCATCCCTCCTACATGCACACTGGCACTTACAAAAGGTAGTGAACAGGTTTACTGTGGGCACACAACTAACACATCTGTTTGATCGGTTCTCTGCTGTTCCAGGTCTATACAAAGGGAAGCAGGGAGGTCATCAATGACAACTACTGGAAATAGTTTCCCAAGATGTTAGGCAAAGGAACAGTTTCAGAAAACTATTTATAGGTTTTCCAAGGGAAAGCTTTATTGATTTCAGTTTGTTTTAGATTCTATAGCTCCTATGCTCTTGAAGAACTTTTTATTCAACCTTCAAAGGCATGCTTTGCCCTTGGAATTGTGCTGCAAAGAATCAGCCCCCGCAAACCCAAGAGTTTAATCCCAAAGCATTCCCAGCTCCTTCCCTACCCTGAGTCTTGGATATCCCGGTGGCCTGTCTGACACAGGAATGTTGCCCTTCTTTCTTTGTTTTCTCCCTTCTCACTTGGCTAATTTTCCCCAAATGGGAAGGGGAAGTGTTTGCCACCAACCGTACCCCAGTCCTGAACTCTCATCCCTTCCAGTGCCAACTGAGGGACTCTGGGGTATTTGAGTGGAGAGAGCAGTATGCACCAAGGAATGAAAAGATGAGAAGAACGTGCAGATAAATGCTGAAAGAAGGGGGACAAGACATCAATAGTTCCTGCCACAAAACTCTTCCTCCTGCAGCGTTGCAGGCTGGAGACTCAGAAGAGGATTGCTAGGTATTCCACGTTGAGTGTGCTGTTAAAGAAAACATCCTAGTTACCTCAATGTCATTTTCCTCCAAAATTAACCTGCTTTCTCATATAAATCTTATTGCTCAAGCAGTACAATCTAACATAAATTATAAATCAGAATGCAAACAGTAAAAATTAACATATTTAATTTGGTCTAGAAGTGTTTACTTTCTTCCCAATAATTCTACTGAAGCCATGTGGCAATACGAAAAGGAAATGGCAGAGATGAGAAGAGAGGAGAAGAGAGAGAGAAAAGTGTTCTGTTACAGTAATTTTTTTTTTTTTTTTGGTACTAGGGAGTAAACCCAAAGTGACACTTTACCACTGAGCTACTAAGCTGCCCCAGCCCTTGTTTGTTTGTTTGTTTGTTTGTTTCTAGACAGGTCTCACTAAGTTGCTGAGGCTAGCCTGAAACTTGCAGTCCTCCTGCCTCAGCCTCCCGAGTTGCTGGGATTATAGGTGTGTGCTACTGCTATGGGCCCTCTGAACCTCCTTGAGCCAAAACTTCCCATTGGCACATGATAGGCTCCATGGCTCCTGAGCAAACCCAGTAGCTTTAGCAGAGACAAACTTTCTGTTACTCTGGAGAATGACCCTCAGGAGCCAGAGGTAACATGTGGTTCTGAATGTTCTCCATTTGCTCCTCAGGAGCTATTCCTCCTTCTCCACCTCCGCTCTCTGTGCCCCAGGAGACTGACCTCTGGATACACTAGCCAGGCTCTCCTGCTGTTAGCCCTTGGTTGGATTTGACAAGCAAGAGGTACCATTCAGAGATCAAATAGGAGATAACAACCAGGAATAGTCATTCCCCCAGCTTTCTGCCTGCCAAGCTGTGGTTTGGCAGCGGCCTTCTTCCTCTGCAGAAGGCAACCGTTCCCATCAGGTTCCCTGTCCTGCAGATGGTTCTAGTAATTGCTGAGTTCTCATCATTGCTCCTCCCTACCTTTTCTGGTTGGTTTCACCTTAATTATTGCCAATCATCTCTTTTCAATGGGTTGTTTGTTTCCTATAGAGACTCTGACCAGCACAGATGACATGCAGGAGCTTAAAGAAAGGTCTTGCACCTCCCATAGATGTTGGTGCTTCCACTTCAACTTAAGAGAATTAAAGCCAGGTGCAGAGGTGCACACCTGTAATCCCAGGGCCTTGGAAGGCTGAGGCAGGAGGATCACGAGTTCAAAGCCAGCCTCAGCAACTTACCCAGGCCCTGAGAAACTCATGCTATTAGAAAGTGCTGGAGATTTGGCTCAGTGGTTAAGTACCCCTGGGTTCAATACCTGGTACAAAAAAAAAAAAGAGAGAGAGAGAGAGTATTAAAGATGAGATATCCTTGTCTTTAGATGTGAGGCTTCTCAAAATGTTTTTGTTGAATTGTAATCAATCAAACCCTAAACCTTTAAGGGAACATAAATTGTAGGGAAAGAAACAAACTGAATGGATATATATGATACTGGGCTTTTTTTTTTTTTTTTAGAGCACCTTCATGAACCTAAGTATTTATGCACATGCACTTATATTTTCCAATGGCAAATACCACGACCTTACTTGGGTTAATATGAATAAGCAGGATATATTTAGGGGGATGTTGGAAAGCACTTGGGGCTCCAAACTTGAGCGGATTTGAATTCCAAGGTCATTTGGTAGATAATGGAATGTCCAAAAGGATCATGAACATGGCATTGAAGCCAGTAGCAAATGCTTTAGAGAAGTAAATTGGGGTGGGGGGTGCTGGGGTTGTGGCTCAGAGGAAGAGTGCTCGCCTAGCATGCATAAGGCACTGGGTTCGATCCTCAGCACCACATAAAAATAAAATAAAGGGATTGTGTCCACCTACAACTAAAAATAAATGTTTAAAAAAAAGAAGAAGTAAATCTGGGAATGTTTGCTAAAAGGTATTGATGATTGTCAAGGGAGTATAAAATATGGAGTAAGAAGAGACTCAAACCCACCACAATAGGCCTGGTGCAAGTTAGGGGGAAAAGGCTGAACGAGTATGGCACCAATAGGAAGAGGTATTGTGGGAAGAGACAATAAGCCGGGGTCTATGACACAATGAGGAGACTGAAAGCAGAGAGTATGATGAGTTCATGAAGAAGCGAAGAGTTTTTTGCCTTCCTGGCAGAATATGGCCATCTTGTTCATGCAAATATACAAGTTAAGAGAAACTTGAGGATGAATTTGGCTTTGGACACATTGGAAGTGCTTTCAGGTATCCCAGTGCAGATGGTACTTATAAATACGAACCTAGGTTTCAGGAAAGATGTGGAGCTACACATGCATGAGGCTGGATCACATGACCAAGGAGAAGAATGCAGAAAGACAAGGGACTTGATGACAGGAAATTGTAAAGGACCTCCATCTGATGGCAGGGGCAGTGAGGGGGTGGCACAGTAAGAGAAGAGATGCCAGTGGAGCAGAAGGTCTAGGAGGAGCCAGGAACTCAAATGCCCAGGAGGAAAAAGTTACAAGATCAAGGGCAACAATCCTATTGGGCTAAAGAGAAGACAGAGGGTAAAGAATAACAAGCCATGATTTGGTTATATGATGAGAAGATACATGGCATCTAAAGGACAAAAGAACAATTTCAGCAGAATGAGATAGATGAGACCGTGGAGTTAGGGAGGAAACAGAAGGCAAGAAAGTGAATACAGAAGGTCTAAGTACTAGTTCAAGAAAGCTGAAGGCAAAGGGAAGGCAAGGGGGAAAAACAGTATGGCAGTTCAAGGATTCGAAAAGAGAAGGTTTTAAGCTTGAATCTGACCTGAGCAGAGGAGAATGCCCCATGAAGGGAAAGAAAGTAAAGATCCTAAAAAGAGTCCTTGTCAATGATTCTTATTATTTTTGGCCACCTAGACACTTGAGAATCTGATACACCATCGATATCCTCTTGCTAGAAATTGCATACACCCAACTTTGCACACAACTTGGGGAGGTCAAGGGCACCCCTGAGGACAACCTTCCTACATCATGTGAATCCTTGAGTCATAAGAACTCTAAAGCAATGTTGCATCTAAGTCTTGGAAGAGGTGAGTCAGGTGAAACGGAGACTATGGGGAAAGAGATTGGGTTTGGCACGTGGCAGCACAGCTAAAAATAAAACCAGATACTAGAATTTCACACACGAGATACAGAATTATAGACTGCATGGAAGAGGCAGGCACCATAAGGTATTTGGAAAGGAAATGGTAGAAGAATTAAAGGTTTCCTTTGAAAGATACTGCTTTTTCAGGTGCACAAAAATGTTCATTGTAACAAAGATCTTTCACAGAGACAAGCTGTAAGCAACTTCAATATCCAGCAAAAAGACAGCGGAGATGCAAATTTCAGTACTGTTGTGCATTCTTTAAATGGACTATGATAAAGCCATTTTTAATTATAATGACAAGGATTAGGTAATAACATGAGGCAACGGTTAGGATATAGTAAAAAAATAACATATAGAAGAGCTATTCTGTGATCACAACTATGTAATATTATACACACCATAGTGCATATACTAAAATTGGACATGCTACAGTACATACATAATACATATACTAAAATTTGAGTATGTCTCCAAGAAATCATGCATATAATTCCCAAAGCAACAGTGTTGGGTGGTGGGGTCAAGTGGGAGGTATTCAGGTCATGTGGGCTCTATTCTATTCTCTTTTTTTTAAGAGAGAGAGAGAGAGAGAGTTTTTTTAATATTTATTTTTTAGTTTTTGGGGGACACAACATCTTTGTTTGTATGTGGTGCTGAGGATCGAACCCAGGCCGCATGCATGCCAGGCAAGCGCGCTACCACTTGAGCCACATCCCCAGCCCCTATTCTATTCTCTTGGATGCAAGAATACTGACTGCAAAAGGGCCTGAGTCTGAGAGATCAGTCTCTTGCTAGCTCTTACCCTCCCTTACTCTTCTGCTGCACGAGGCCTTTGCCAGATGCCAACACTATGCTCTTCGACTTCCCGGCTCCTAGATACATGGGCCAAATAAATCTCTGTTAATTACAAATTACTTAGTCCATGTTATTCTGTTATAGCAGCACAAAATCAATGAAGACAGTATGTGTGCAATAACTAGAAGAGAAAAATTAGTAGAATCCTGAGTGATAATTTTTTTTCTTACTTATGGATGACATTTGTCTCATTTATCATTTTTAAAAATTCAAAAAAATGATATTCTCTCCCTGATCTCTGCCTTCATTTAATAATAAAATATGATATAATGGAATAAGCTAAATTTGGCTTCTCCCATCTGACCTTCAAGCCTAAAAGTCAGATTACATATTTAAAGGTTCTCTTGGGAAATCTTTTTTAACCCGAACACATTTAACGCATCTTGTGTCCACACTATGTCCCAGTTTAAGTTTTTAAATCCTTCTTATGTATTCGAGATTAACCACTGATGGATTCTCAGAAATACAAGTGAGCCCTGCCTCCTAAGCCTATAGGCAAAGCCAGGACACAATGGGTTGAAGAGGCAAATGTTTTGAAATTTCCAGGAAATGAACCAAATGACCTCTGAGATCTTTCCCTATTTTCCTGTTTTCCACCCTTCCTTATAAAGTTTTGTGGAAATAGAGAGGAATAAGAATTCATCCTATCATTTAAGAAATGGCCTGATTTGGTTAGAATGTGAAATGTTCGGTGGTAAGTTCAGTGGTAAAATGATTAGATTATGAGAGGTATGATCTGGTCGGTCCATCTTAGTTTGAATGGACTGACTGGGTATTAACTGTAGTCAGGTGGGGTGTGACTAGAGGAGGTGAGTCCCCGGGGAAGTTCCCTGGAAGGATTCTTTTTCCCTATCCCCTCCCACTTCCTGTCTCTGCTTCCTACCACTCTGAGATTAGCATCCTCCACCATGCACTTCCGCCATGATGTTCTGCCCCTCCTTGGGTCCAGAGCAATGGAACCAGCCAACTATGAACTGAACCTCCAAAACCGTGAGTCCAAGATAAACATTTTCTCCTCCAGGTTGGTCTCGGGTATTTGGGCCACAGTGACAAACAGCTAACACATGGCCCAAAGTAAATAATATCTCCACCTACATGGCTCTTTGCACGAGTCCAAATTGTGTACAAACTTATCTTAAAAAGATACCCTAGAATATGATATCATAGAGGCTGACCGAAGGTGATAAGAGATGGAGCCACTAACCAGAGGCTGCTTCACAATGGCTGTAACATTAACAACATTAACAGGTTCCGTGAAGGCAAACAATCTGAGGAGCAGGGTTTTGAAAGACGCTCATCATTGCTTCTAGCCTTTTGCCAGGAACAGCTCCATGCACTGGGGACTTGGTGGCATGAAGGGAGCATTTTTGCCTTCTTCACGAGGTTTTGCAAAGCTGCTCCACAGCTTTGTTTAATAATGAGAGTGGCCTCTTGGGCAGAAGGAAAAAGCAAATGGGCGCCTGTTCCTGGGCTGCCCGCTGAGAAGATTGGAGCCCATACCAGAACCACAGGTTTTCATAAATGCTGCATATCCCAAAATGAAAATGTGGTGGTTCAGCAGGCTCTCCAGCACTCTGGAGTCTAAGCGTCTGTAGCCACCTCCACAAACTGGGCATTTTTCAGTCATTTTCTTGCTTTTATTTCTCAACTTAATCCCCAGTCTTTCACTGCCTCCCTGTTGCTTTCTAAAATAAATCTAACCTTTCACTCTGTTCTCTTTCCACTAATGCTAACTTTAAAGAGCACAAAGAATTCCTGGGAGAAGGCCACCTCCTGAAGATAGAGATTTTACCTCTAGCTTCATGAAGGAGATTTTTAGAAACTATCACTTGCCAGGAAAAGAAAATCTTTCAGCTGCCATGTACTTAAAACTGTTCATTTAGTCACATGAGAATTTTTTTTTTTTTTAATGAGCCCTGGGAACTACAGAAAGGACTGGAAAGTAATCATCTTTGTTTTATTGGCTTTGTCATCAGTTAATTTTTTTAAGTCGATACCTTCCCCAGACCTACTGCAGAATCTCCTGAGCTGGAAATAGCCTCTCCAATTGTTGTAGACCCAGGGGCCATTCCCATGGGAAAAGTGGAAGCCCCCAGAGGGTTAACTCCAGGGGGAAGAGAAACTTCCAGCAGCCACATCTGTGAATCTATAGAGCACCACCAAGAAGAGGCAACCGCATACTGATCTTCTAACTCTGGCTTCACATTCTTCTATTATCCTCAAGTGGTATCTTCCTCCTCTATGGCTCCCCAAAATCTGCCTACCCTTTTTCCATAAATGACATCCAACTCCATAATAAATAAATCACCAAATCCTTCTCATTTCTACCCTTAATGTCTTCAACACACAATCCCCTATCTCCCCTATCTCTGCCCCACCCTAGTGTGTTAAAAATTAAGAGCTTATTCCAGGTCTGAGGATGAATAATTGATAGAAATGAGATGACATAATGGACCAGGAGGGGGAAGGAGGAGGCCAGAGAGGGGGACAGAATTCAAGGAGGCATTCAGTCTCAGGATGGCACGAGTGTAGGGTCAGCAGATAATGAATGCCTCCTTAGGTTTTACATCCTAGCCACCTCTTTTGATCTACCCTAGCTCCAGCTCTAAGATATGTCGTTAAAAAATACTTTAAAATACATTGTTGCATAAAGTCTATGTATACTCATCCGGACATGACACGCATTTCTCTGGATATCATAACATACTCAACCAACTGATCCACCTGGGCTCAGGTGACTGGCACCAGGTGGCTGCATGCTTGGAGGATCTTGCCCGTGCCCAGGGAGAACAAGGAACGATTTTAAGACTATCCTGCTAAGTGAAGTAAGCCAATCCCCAAAAANGCACCACCATCTAAATCAACGTCATGCTCCCCCCTCAAAAAAAACAAACAAACAAAACAACAAAGGCCAAATGTCCTCTTTGATACGTGGATGCTAACACACAATAAGGGGGTGAAGAGGGAAGAAAAGAAGTTCATTGGATAAGACAAAGGGAAATGAAGGGAAGGGAGGGAGGATGGGAATAGGAGACAGTAGAATGAATTGGACATAACTTTCCTACATTCACACATGAATACACAATCAGTGTAACTCTACATCATGTCCAACCACAAAAATGGGAAGTCATACTCCATTTATGTGTGATATGTCAAAATACACTCTACTGTCAATAGATCTTTAAAAATCAATAAAAAAAAGAAACACAGGTCGAATGCCTTCAGAGGTGCAGAGTGTGGTGACCCATGATCGAGGGCATCAGGAGCGAGGTGAGCCACAAGACACTCTTTATTAAAAGTGAAGTCTCAGAGCTGGGGTGTGGCTCGGTGGTACAGTGCTTGCCTAGTACATGTGAGGCCCTGGGTTCCATTCCCAGCACCATAAAAAAAAATAAAAATAAAAATAGTAATAAAGTACCCACATTTGCCAGTGATTTGCTTTTTCAGATAAATAAGAGTAGAACCAAGATACTATCCATACAACTTCTTTATATTCTCTAGGATTTCTCAGAGCTTCCAAAAGCTTTCTCAGTAGGAGAGAAAGGGGTAGCTTTACACCTGGCCTTTCCAACTGCTTTTACCTTTTTTTTTCTGATTTTTATGGGTGCAATATAATCATGGGTAACAGTGGGATTCATTGTGCCCTGTTGACACAAGCACATCATTTGACCCATTTCGTTCTCCAGTACCTCCCTCCCCCACCCCCAGTTCTCCCTCCCCCTGATCCTTTTCCTCTACTCTACTGGTCTCCCTTTTATTTTTTAAATTAATGCATTATAATTATACACATGAGTAGGTTCATTCTGGTATATCTGTACATACACATAACATAAGGTGGTTAATTTCATCCCCCGGGACCTCCCCTTCCCCGCCACTCCCTCCACCTGGATCCCCCCCTCTGCTCTACTGTTTTTTCCCCTCTGTTTTCTGTCCATACATACCTTTACCTTTCAAACACTACGCACACGTGTGCAAGGTGCATTCCTACATGTGTCTCTTTAAGAGTAAAAGTCTGAGAACAGGGACTCTGTGAGTTGAACTTAGTACTCTGGAGGCCCCCCAGAGAGTGCCTGCTTCAGATACCAAGGCCTTTCTCCAGTATTCCTCTTAGAGATATTTTCCTGGAATTATCTGCATGTATTTTGACCTCTGTCTGGTCAGGGCCTCATGGTGTATCCTAAGGTGCTTTATACCTCCTTCTTTTGCACAGAATACATGGAGGTTTCTGTTTATCGCTAGCTCGTCATCACAGTCCTTGATCAAAGGGATCCTCACCTATAGTCTTTCATTATTTTTTATTTTTCCAGTAGATTGGCTCTTACCATGAGTATGAAAGCCATCTCAGAAGACGCTGCCCTTTGGGTCCCCTCCAGTCCTGCTCTGCACATTTTCCCACCATTGCGCACATATTGACGATTCTTTCTTGACCGTTTTGCAACTGTTGTAGTCGCAAAGAACTACTCTGTCAAAGTCATCTTCCCTAGATCAGCCTGCCAGCTGCTCTCCCTACCTTCAGGCCAAACACCTCCACTTTCCATTTGAATCTTCCTGGTGTGCTGGACTCAGATTCACACATTCTTGTGAGTGTATGATGGCATAATAGTAAAACATAGTTTGGGGAGCCGTGAAGATTTAGATTTAAACCCAGCTCCACCCCCTTATTAGCTGGACAAACTTCACTTTTGAGCATCAGTGTTATCAATAAAAAGGAACAGCAATCTCTACCTCACACAGAGTTTTTATGAAAATGAAATAACATCATGCTTGTAGAGTACACTGCCTGGCACCAAGAAAGGGTTTTAACAAAAGTCATTCCTCTCTTCTCCCCTTTGTTAGCCATCTCAGGGTGAAACTGCAGTTTTCTTTTGCATGACTTTTCTTTTCACATTGTTAGCACTCACATTTTGTCAGTAGGTTATCCCTTTTTGAAAATACCTCAGCGTTCTGAAAGCAGAATTTGAATCGTACCCAATTTTCAACATAATCCTATAGAAGGGTTAAGGAAGAAAGGGAAAACTAAATTAGTGATGAAAAATAACTTCACAAAAGAAAGAAAAAGAGGTTGTGAGTTACTATTAGTCTATTGCTTTTCTTTTTTAGTCATTTTGATATGATTACAGGGTCACAATATTTTTTCCCATCAAATTTATTCTTTAAATAAGCAAAAAGAAAGCACATGTTGTCTTTTCTTTATCCTTACAGAAGTAATGTCCCATTATATAAAAATCCAATGGAGCATTCCAGTTATTTGTGATAGTGGAATTAACCAAATATAATTCAAATAACATTTCCCATCTTTTGTTCCTTCAGATCATATAAGAAATTAGAGACTCCTTGTCATAAGTAAGACAGTGGGTATATTCTACAGTCCTTGGAAGGAGAGAAAAGCTGCAACATGAATGTTTACTTCCTTCCTATGACTCTTTTTTAAATTGATTTAAAAAGTAAATAAATAAATGACATCAGAATACATTACAATTCTTATTACACATACAAACCACAATTTTTCATATCTCTGTTTGTATATAAAGTATTTTGACACCCAATTTGTGTCTTCATGCATGTATTTTTCCACCATCCTTGCTAATCCACTGCCCTCTTTCCCTCCCACCCCTCTGCCCTATCTAGAATTCATCTATTCCTCCCATGCTCCCCCTCCCTACCCCACTATGAATCAGCCTCCTTATATCAGAGAAAACATTCAGCATTTTTTTTTGGGGGGGGGGGGGGGGATTGGCCAACGCCATCCATTTACCTGCAAATGCCAGGATTTTATTCTCTTTTATTGCTGAGTAAAATTTCATTGTGTATATATGCCACATTTTCTTTATCCATTCATCCACTGAAGGGCATCTAGGTTGGCTCCACAGTTTAGCTATTGTGAATTGTGCTTCTATAAACATTTTTTTTGAGAGAGAGAGAGAGAATTTTAATATTTATTTATTTAGTTAGTTAGTTAGTTAGTTAGTTTTCGGTGGACACAACATCTTTATTTGTATGTGGTGCTGAGGATCGAACCCGGGCCGCACGCATGCCAGGCGTGCACGCTACCGCTACCCCTTGAGCCACATCTCCAGCCCTGCTATAAACATTGATATGGCTGTGTCCCTGCAGTATGCTGTTTTTAAGTCCTTTGGGTATAGTCCAAGGAGAAGGATAGCTGGATCAAATGGCGGTTCCATTCCCAGTTTTCCAAGGAATCTCCATACTGCTTTCCATATTGGCTGCACCAATTTGCAGTCCCACCAGCAGTGTATGAGTGTACCTTTTTACCCACATCCTCCCCAACACTTATGGTTGTTTGTCTTCCTAATAGCTGCCATTCTGACTGGAGTGAGATGGTCTCTTAGAGTAGTTTTGATTTGCATTTCTCTAATTGCTAGAGACTCCTCTTTTAACCTCCCCCACCCCAAGTTTATACATGTTTGAGAGTTGTAGTTGTTGTTGTTGTTTTGTTTGTTTGTTTTTTTTGAGGGGGGAGCATGACGTTGATTTAGATGGTGGTGCTGTTGGAAATCAGAGGAAAATGTTCCCTCTCATTTTAACACCACCAAACTTAAGCATTTATTGTTGTTCAGAAGTGTTTAGTGAGTAACCTTTATTTGGAGTTGGGTGAAAGAAAAATTTAAGAAGAGGGATAAGGACTTCTTGGTGGCAAGACAAAGTTTACCTTCTTCTCTTCTTCCCACTCACAATACCAAATATTCAGGAGCCTTCTTTGTTACAGGTAGGAGTCCTTGCATAAATGGGAACCAAAAATTTGAGTGCCTTACATAGAGTTGCTCCTTGCAGAAAATTTGTTATAACCACTTCAATGCATCTCTGCAATCAGCCACTTATGGAAACACAGCAATGGCTTTTTTATGAAGACTGTATTTTCAACACAGAATTTGGTTTTAAGGAATCTTACCTATGCCTCAGAGATAGAATTGTTCTGGACAGGAAGCACAGAAGTCTTTTTTAGTGAATTGTGAAATTGGAAGACAGACATCCTACCCTTATTCTTAATGCCTGGTGACATGGATCAAGAGTGGATAGGCTCTATCACCTATATGTCAATCTCAGGTTCTGTTTTGGACAGGGAGAAGAGAAAGCATTGGATAGATGAATTTAAAAACTGCAGAAATGGCCTCCACTAAATTAATAGTATTTCAAGAAGCTAATTAATTTCTTCTCTTACTTTTCTTATTGGCAGGGTATATAATGTGCTTCTTTTTTTTTTCCATCTGTGGCTATATCTCTCTCATGACTAATCACAATTCCTAGGAGATGCATTCATTGGAACTCCACCTATTTTTCTATGTTTCTTTTCCAGGTTGCTATAGATTTCACTGCCTCAAATGGGGACCCCAGGAACAGCTGCTCCTTACACTATATCCACCCTTACCAACCCAATGAGTACCTCAAGGCTTTGGTGGCTGTTGGGGAGATTTGCCAAGACTATGACAGGTAAGAGACTTTAGGTTAATCATCTCTTGAGTGGGTTCAGGTGACCCACTCAAGAGATGATTTGCATTCAGCAAAAGAATGGAAATGAAAGTCTAGCAATTCTTCACATGAAAGAACAGAATAAAATCTCATCCCAATTGTTTCATCTTTTCTATAGCTAGAGAAACTGAGTACCATGCTGACTTTGGTCACCAAACAAAATCCTTTCTCAGCTTTCTTCTCAAGTGCCTTGCAAGATCGCCAGACAGTGATTTGAGTGTGCATTTTATGATGTCTTAGTATGAACTTTGCTACTCAAAGTTTGCTCATGAACTGGCATCACTCCTGAACTACTGAAACAGAATTTGCATCTTCACAAAATTCCTGTATGATTTGTGTGTACTTCGAAGTTTACAAGCATGGGTTTATTGGGATGTTATTATATTTAATCCTTGCTCAAACCCTTTATTTTTTTAAAGTCAGAAAACTACACAAGCAGATTAAGTAATTTGTACACGGTCTCATGGCCAGAGGCAGGATTCAATCCAGATCTAGCTCACCCCATATCTTAAGTTCAAAATGACTGACTTCAAATCTATTGGCAACTTTAGCAAGGGTGTGAGTCTGCCTGGGTGCATATGTGTGGCTGTGCCAGTGTGCATGTGTTTGCACATACAGATAGAAAACAAGATTTGTGATCAGATCAGTATTATTTATTTCTTCCTGATGGTAAATATTGACATTTTCCACCAAAAAAAATTCCCTGTAAGAAGTGATTTGCATAAATTACATGCAACTGGATTTATTCTGCTGTTTCAGTATTTCTAATATGGGTGAAGGAGCTTAGCTGTTTGTTTAAGAAGGCTGTTTGAGGGAGAACCAATGTAAATATAAATATGTATCAATCTCAGTCGATCCCCTGGTATAATTATAAAACAAGTCTAGTTAGTAATGAGTGTAACTAATTGACCTTTTAAAGCAGGAAAATAAAGGAAGCAACTCTATCTTTCAGGTTTCAGAGAAATGGTATAGGACAGCATGATTTCTGTTCTTCCAAGTTTTGTAATGGGTGATAACCATATTTTAAAAACCTGCTGTACACACATCCTAGTGACCAGAATGTATAGAAAAACAAACTTAGGACAGGCTACAGAAATGGTCCCATCAGTCACCTGACTGCTCTTGTGTCTGGATTCCACTTGATCATCAGCAGAAACTCAAATGGGGCAGTAAAGCAGTTGGGGAATGAATTCACAGACCCAGTAAAATTAAAGAGCTTTAAACACTCAAGCCCTTGCTGACATTTCCCCTCCTATACATCTAGGGCAGAAGGCAACAGTCATTTTAAATTACCTTGTTGAAGTGCCACTTGTTCTACTTAACCTTGAGATATTGACTGTGAAGATAATTTGAGTTTCAACTGTGATCTTCAGGCTTCAATACTGGCAGGATTCTTAGAGAGGTTTATATCAGATGGAGATTTCCACCAGGGAGAGGAAAGGATGACAAAGTGCATCTCCACTCTATCAGAAACTTCTTCAAACTCCCTCAAGATACAAAAACAGTAACTGTCTCCATTCTTTCATTCTCACACACAGACACACCAATAATCTGGTATAATAATGTGTGCCTAGGTTAAAAAGAAGAAAGAAAGGAGCGCATGTTTTCAAGATTCCTAAGTTTTAAATCTTGACATGCATATCATGTGATTCTGCAGCAGATTTATTGGATAATCCAGATGCTCATCTATTATGGGGAGTGTTTATTGGAAGCTCCCTGTTGAGCGCTTCCTTTTCCCAATTTACTCACATGCAAAATACAGATACTGTAGTCAGAGTGACATGTACATCTTTTAAAACTTATTCCTGTAGAACATGAACTAGACAAAGCTGGGGAGTATTTTGTATTGCTTCAAAAATGCAGATTCAGTATAAAAATAAAAGACTATCTTAGGAGTTACACGAAGAATCACCATAAATAATTTCTTTAACAGTTTTAATAGGGTAAGTCTCTTTTCCAACTGGCCAAAAAAAATAATTCTCCACAGCTCTATGGAGTCTTTTGTTTTTCTTTCTTTCTTTCTCTTTCTTTCTTTCTTTCTTTCTTTCTTTCTTTCTTTCTTTCTCTCTCTCTTTCTCTCTTTCTTTTTCTTTTCCTTTCTTTTCTTTGTATAAAGATATAAATAAGGCCGCTCATCATAAAAATGGGCAAATTCTGAGAGGAAAAAAAAATTATTGAAAAAAAACCTCAACACTCTCATAAAAGACTCCCTAGCAAAATGTGTAATGCAAACCACTCTCTTAAAAACTGACAAGGTTCCGCAGCTCTCCTTTGTGTGGGTGGATAGACAATAGACAGGCAGGGTCGGGAAATTTCAAGTCAAGGCCCCGGAATTAATTTATTCTCGCATCAAAGTCAGTGAGGTTGGTGCCTATAAAGAAACACTTGAATAAAAACTGACAGAAGGCATCGTTCCCCCTCCTGAAACAACACAGAGGTTTTTAATCCTCATGAGCCTTAGAAATTCCTCCCCGCCTCTGACAGCTAAGGGTTTTCTTTCTGCCTTGTACAGTCATTGCTACCAGGTTATTATGAGGTGATCCATGAAGTAGAACAGCTTGAAAGATGCATAAAGCTCTTCTCAGGGCGGCCTTAAAGGGAGCCTCCTCCCAAATAGCTGGTCTTCAAGCCCAGAAGACAATCCTGCCAGCCTGTTTGATCCCTCAACCTCTGAAACAGACACTGCTGTCCCTGCCTGTGGGTTACTTCCCCATGTACAAACACATGTGCATGTACACACACACAGGCACACACGTGCACACATAGGCCCGCACAAGCTCATACACTCTCTGCTGGTGGGAGCACTTTCCCAGCTCCTATAAGAATCCTTGTCTCTCTGCAGCAAGGATGTGGGCATCTGACAACCTGAAATGTCCTCTAATTAAAAGACTAGCCTGCCTGGTAGGAAAAGAGTTTAAAAACTGAATACATTGCTTGGAAGTACCAATTGCCATTTTGAAGAGCATTCTATAGGAAGCTTCAGAATAGAAAGGGGATATCAAAAACTGAGGCAAGAGTTTTTCTCCACATCATGCTGGGTACTGTGCAGAGACAAGGTTAAAACTGAAATCCAATCTAACAGGGATTTTCAAGTATAGAGTGTTGGGTTAGTAATCAGAAGGTGAGTTCATATCACAGTGGGACCTTTTCCACTCTGCCAACACCAGTCAGAGGTTCTCGGCTTTGGCCACACATTGAAACCAATTGGAAAGCCTCAAAATAACTGATGCCTATCCCAAACCCCCAAGACTCTGATTTGTCTGGTGTGCATCTTGGAATCAGATTTTTTTTTTTCTATAGGTATCCAGGGTCTACACCCAGAGTCAAATCTGGAGAGATAGCTCAGATGAAATGATTAAGGACCTTCCTTTTCAGCATTTATTAAGTGCCAGGCACCTCAAACGGTGCTACAAAGACAGAAAATTTAATAAAGCATGATTTTCCTCCCAATAGCTCATAGTCTCATGGGAGAGAAAGATATGTAAATAAGTCACAGCCCAACCTGGCCAAGGCAGCCTTGCCTCATGAAAGGATGGGAAATGCAAAAGGAGAGAAGGCTCAGCTCAATCCTTGCAGGAAGAGGCATGGCCAAGACTCCTGAGGATGGTGGTTCCTGGGCCAATCACAATTCTGCCAGTTTTTCCCTTTTTTTGTTATTATTCTGAATCGTTACATCAGATCAGCTTCCTATAGAGAACAGAGTCAACAGAAGTAATGAAAAGATCATGGGGGTCCTCGTGACAGGTAGAACTGGCTTCAAATCCTCACTCTGCTATCTCTATTCTCATGAGATTTATAGTCTTTGGGTCTTGGTTTCTTTGATTGAAAACTGAAGGTATATCTAACTTCCTTTGCAGAGCAATTGTAAAGATTAGCTATGAGGTGGCTAGACAGTACAAGTTCTGCCTGTGGTAGAATAATGGAAAGCGTTATCTCTAATACCCTAAAGTTATTTTTTAAAAAATAAACTGAACACAAAAGGAAAAAGGATGGTAGTGTCAGTCCTAAAATTCATATTGGACCAATATTTTTTTTTACTCATTTGCCCATAAAAAATTTATGAAAATGCATAACCCTCAAGCATTTTTATTGAAATGTAACATTTTAATCATGAGTTTTCATACTAATGAAGCATAAAAAATTTATTGTATTGTAAATATGGACATTTAAAAGTAAATTCTTTTTTATTATATATTTTTATTATATATATTTTATTTGTTCTTATTAGTTATACATGATAAAAAGTAAACTCTTTTGTAGCTCTTGGGACTATCCAGTAGAATCCAGATGCTGTATCTCTTTGATATCCACTATCACTCTTTCAAAAAATAGTGAACAAGCTCTCAAGTTTCACCAGAGAATTTTAATTTCTTCTTTGTCATCATTTTATTTTCCACCCTCTTCTCCCACAGAATTTATTCTAGTGTATCTTAATAAATTTGGTTTGAAATCCTTTCATTGATCACTGTATCATATATTTCTGTAACAAAAATACGAAGTTGTACAGATTTAATTTTTGTATAGATGAAATTTTTACTTTCAATTTTTCTATGATGAAAAGATTCAAAGTATTTTTTAAATATTGTGTGGGTTGAATTTTAACTAGAATTTATCATTAGTGAATAATTGATCAAAATAACATACATCTGTTGGGAATTTCGGTATTTAATTAGTGCTTATGAGAAGTAAAAAGTTATTGTAAATTGACTGTGAATAGAAGAGATTTGGGGAGGGGGTTTCAATTAGCTTACATTTCTTTGGATGAGAATAGGAGGAACTAGTGTCAATTCTAATTCATTTTTTTAAATTTGAACAATATAAATACTAAGAAAATTTGTACTTATAAACAATATACGGAAACAGAAAAAGTTTGATCAGCAGTCTTATTCAATTCTTTCAATTCTAATTTATATAACCCCAAAATCACATAATGATCAATCATCAAAATATGGTTTTATGCTCTATCAGCTGACACAAATACTTCCTAAAAATTTTTAAAGCAAAAATTGGCAATCACCTGATTTGCCAAAGGACTTGTTTCCTAGAGAATCATTCATGTTTAGAATTTTTCCTTTATCTGATGCTGCAGAGTGCATATCTGAAGCTGTGCACCATGATGGTTAAGATTCAGAATAGGTAAAGAGAAATGGTGATTGTGAAAGGAAAGGTGTGAATGGAAAACAGGTCTCTCCATCACAGATGCTCCCAGAAGATCAATTTCAGCAGAGAATATGCATGGAAGTAGAGGAACTGAATACCAATTTCCTTTAAAAAATAAAGAAAGAAAGAAAGAAAGAAAGAAAGAAAGAAAGAAAGAAAGAAAGAGAGAAAGAAAGAAAGAAAGAAAGCTATTTCTCATATCTCCAGAAGAACTTTGCATTTCCATGCACCTTAGTTTTAAGATGACTACTTTAGAGAATGAGAGAATGGTCTTTACTAAATGTGAGGTGCTCTGAAATGCACCATGCTCTGAGTTGGTCTCCATTTCCTTGTAGATCAAGTAATTCGTCTTTACATTTGTTAACCTCCTGTTTATTGCAATGCTTTCCATGAGAGTGAGAGTGAAAATTGTGGTTACAAATGAACTTACCATCTGGAGGTCATTTGACCCTGGTCATTCCCAAGGAAGTTCAAGACAGCTTACTCATTGCCATGAAGGAACCTGGGCACTTTGATTATATTTTATACTCTTTTAATCTCCCAGTAAGTAGCATTGCCTTCACCAATGTGGCAATACACTCCTGACTTTCCAGATTGGCAGTCTTTAGAGGTCATTTTCCTAATAGTTGTTAAATGGCCTTTTGCTTAATGTAGAGTGGATCCAATCCTGAGCTCTTTGAAGTGTGGGTATGCTGATGCTTTCCTCTGTGCATTTCCTTCTTGCATAAGACTACTTTCTGCCTGGTTTTATTTTTAAACAGGAAGAATGGATGCTTGAATCTATTGTACTTAGGCTTGAATGTTTTTTATTTAGTGTGTTTATTAGTTAGCAGCCTTGTGGTGACTAACTTCAGAGGATTTATCCCTTCTGGCTCATTAATTATTCCCCTTGTAGGTGAGGTTTTTCTTCCCTACCTTCCTATTCTTGAAACTCAATTACATAACAGTGCATTGCGCTCAGCAAACTCCAAGTCCCCAAGGGTGGCTTGGAAGGTATGAAAGGAATATCATCAAGGCTGGAACACTGGGTTAGTGATTAGAAATGGATGGAGTATTAGATCTCACCCCCTTCCTAAACTCATCAAAGAAGAAAATAAAGGATGCTGAGTCTCCCAGTTTTCTGAGTTTTGACTTCTGAGCCATCCCCAAGTTGGAAGAACCCATCCTCCACCCAGGAAAGCCTTCTTTTAGATGTAACTGAAAAGTTTTTTCCCCGCCCTCATGGCCCTTGTTTTGGTTGAGGAGTTGCTAAGACAAGCTATTTCAATATTTTCAAGGACCAGAAGTATATTTTCTCAGAGCTGTGGATAATCCTTTTCATAAGCTGTTGTGAATCTCTGTCTATCAGTGTTAATGCTTTCTCTAATACATGCTAGATGCAACACACCGAAAAACCTGGATTGATGCCACCATGAGAAAAAGGGAGAGCTGGTGGTTTTCTCAAGAGTTAGACTTTGACTTCAAATAATTCTGGCTTCCTTATATCTCTAACCCAAAATTTGTCAAGTTGGAGGTGTTTGGTAACATTTTGTCAAATCCATCATTGGTCACTAAAGACTTCCAATCCGTTAGGTGGTAATGGGCGAGAATCCAACTTTGACCTTGTCCAAGTCAACCACCCTGGGGGGAAGGGATGATGTATGTCCCCTTTTACTTACAGAAGCTATGCAGGAAGAAGCCCTATAATGAATTTCTTTCTCTCCTCAACTAACTCTACCCAGAAGTAAGATATAGGAATTTCTTTAAGAAAAAAATCTCGGACATGTTTTTAATGGGAGAAGAAATTGAAGATTGAAAGCATAAGCAGGAAGTGCCTTCTGTGAGGATCAACATTCTAGACCCCCATCGAAATACCTGCCTGATAGCAAAGTGACTAGTAAGGGGACCTGGTTATTGGAATTCCAGTAGGAAATCAGGTTTGACACTATATATGACCACTAAATTACAATGGTATAACAGAAAAGTCATGGGCTTTGGACTCCCTGGTAATCATGGTAGGCCACTTACTCAGCTTTCCTCAGACTCCACTTATTCATCTATAAAATGGAAATAATAATTAAATGGAAGTTCCAAGGTTGTGTGAGAATTAAATAAGTACATAGATATCTTAGTACGTAGTATATCTATCTATGTTGGTAGGGCCCAATTAAAGTTAATTCTTCTCTTCATCATACTCTTACATACAGTACAGTAAGAGTCAGAGTTAAGAAACAATACACATAAATAAATTAATTGGGAGAGAAATTCCAATGTGCATAAGAGAAACTAAACCCAAGGGTACATATGTGACTGACTCTCATGAATTTTCACAAGAATTCTCCCTTTTTTAGATAGCCACGTCTTAATGATTTAAATTATAGGATTGTCTAGTCATTGATTACTTCTATGGCAGGTGATAAAGGCAGGGCAGAGGACAGTTAGGGACAGAGGGCAGTGGAGATGTAAAGACACTAATAAAAAAGGTAGGGTCTCTTTGAGATCAGGATATAAGAAAAGACACGTAAATAATTCATCACTGCTTGTATGTGATAAGGCGGTGAGTGAATATTGTAGATGAAACCATGCTCTGTCAAGTAACAAGACTGACAAGATTCCCACTGTTTTTTAATATCCCCTTGGATTCAGGCCCATCTGTATTTGAACACTGGTTCTAATTAGCAGTACGATCATGGGCAAGTCACATTACTTTTCAAGGTGTTTATCCATAAACAAAATGAAAAAATAACTTTCACTTAAAATTTTAAGATAATATATATATTCATATATGTATTTATATACATATATATGTATAGGTATAGGTATAGATATAGATATATTCTTAATACAGTCAACTGTAGAGGTCACCTAATTTATGATCACTTTCCAAAGGAAACAGAAAGTCAGGACAGGGATAGAGATATCTATAAATTCTGGGGTCGTTTTAGTTTTCAGTATTAAATCTAGCAAAAAGTTAAGGGAAGAAGCTACAGACTTTAAAGACTGTAGTTGGGCACAGTGGTGTGCGCCTATAATCCCAGCGGCTCTGGAGGCTGAGGCAGGAGGATCATGAGTTCAAAGCCACCCTCAGCAAAGTGCCTCAGCCAGGTGCTAAGCAATTCAGTGAGACTCTGTCTCTAAATAAATACAAAATAGGGCTGGAGATTCAGCTCAGTGGTCAAGTGCCCCTGAGTTCAATCTCTGGTGCCAAAAAAAAAAAAAAGACTGTAATGAATTTAGGGGATTATTGCTTGGCATTAAATAACCATGTTATTGCTATCTCCCAATCCCACAAATAATTAAGAAGCATGAGTCAGCACGTGGCATAGGAATACCTCTTAATGAGGTTATATGCAAGTTCATGTTTCTCTCCCTCATTAGATGAACAAATGAAGCAACTTCTTTTTTATTTATTTTTTTTATTTTTAATTTCAGTGACAAAATGTTCCCAGCCTTTGGGTTTGGCGCCAGGATACCACCAGAGTATACGGTGAGTGAGTGAAAATGGGATCTTTTACTTTGCTGTAGTCACTGGTGATTTGGATTTCTTTTACAGTAATCTCATTCGTTTGGCTCTTGACACAACTATGTTGGTAGGGCCCAAAGAGTCAGAAATGGTCTTGATAACCAGTGAAATTAGCACCTAGGAGCCTATCTTTGATGAAACCCCATGGTATTCTAGGTAGGTCTTCTAACAATCCAGATAAAGTGTTCCAATATTTAACTTCCTGTAGATATGGTCAGAGATTTATAAAATAATCTCTCTTCTTTGTCAGCTCCAAGGGCTCAAAGCCTATCCAAGATTGCTCAGGGGGAAAGAAAAAAAATCTTATTGACAATGCCAGCTGTTAAAGCCCGTAGTAATGAAATTGACACACTTCTTCCTTCCAAGTCTCTGAGTCTCAGTCTTATATGTGAGATACAAAGACGTACTGAAGGAAGGAGCATTGTGCTATGGACAATTAAGAAACTGAAAAGTTCTAATGAGGACATTGGAATTTTGTTTGGTTTTGATACTTATTTCTCAAGACACAAAGAAGGTAAAGATTATAGATAGAAAGATGTCTGTTACAATGGAGTTAAGGCACTTTACTGTGGTCTACCAGATGCCCCTATGGACACTGTGCACAGAGAATTCATCTCTCCTACGCAGGCAAGGCCCAGGAGGCAGCATAATCCTTGCCCCAGCTCCACCTCACCAATGCCTCTCAAGTCCAAGCTCAGTACAAGCAACACTGCCCAGGCGTCAGTACTTTTGTTTGTTTGTTATTTTGCTATGTCAGAGCCACAGGTCAGGAGGCACATGCTCACACTTGCTCCTTCTTCAGAGCTGTCAGATGCAAAGTTTTTCTTTTCTGTGTCCTTTTTGAAAGAGCCAATCTCTCTGTGAGTGCTAGGATAAGCTGTGAATGGAATGACAGGTCTCCTTGGCCTGTCCCCCTTCTTATTTGCTTTGTATTCTGCACTGGCTTCCCTGCTAGGCATAGCTATGGAAATTCTAGAAGCACTTGTTAGAAATAAAGCACAAGGGAAAAAAGAATAGAGAAGTTATTGACTGGTGACCTGTAAGACATTATTTAAGCCAAAAAGCATTTTTAACATGCTTATTTATGAAAGAATTAAGCAACTTTATATAAAAGATTAGATGTCTGGGTTCTCTTGAAAAACTGAAAAGCCTGTGAACAACCAACAGATGACCTATGTGAGAATTAGCTGGAGCTGAGGAGACACAATCCCCTTCAGATGGGGTGTCAGGTCCAGAACATGGGCAGGTGGACACCCACCTGTTTCACAGAGTTGTTTGGCCTCAAAATTGCAATGCACACCAAGGAACCACCAGCCCAACCATCAGAGGTGATTTAGCATCCTCTACCATGTCCATACCAGGTGGTCATCTCGTGGCTTGGCCAGCAGGGCTGACAGCCTTACAGCTGTGTGTTCCAGACCTTCCTTGTGTCCTCCATGACCTCTTTCTGCTTCTTGCTGTTTTCTGAATTCCTCATGTTCACTTGATCCCTTGGTTTCATCCCTCCTCCCAGGTAATTTACTCTTCATGCTGTCCCAAAAGACATCTCTCATGTTTCCCCACTTCTGGTCCCAGAAAGCCATTCAAATACCCTCTTTCCATTCCTAATTTCCCTTCTAGTCCAGAAAGACACTAATGATCCAGGCAGCTAATATATCCCTTAGAAAGTTTTCCAAGGCCATTCTGTCTTCTTTAGGAAAAAGTCCCAAAGTCTGCATTGAAACTGAGACACAAGCACCTCTGACTTCATTTGTACTTCCCCCAGGAAGAGAACTGGAGGCACAGATTTGGATGCAAGTAGTCTATTTGAAAGGTGGAAGAAACCTCAACAGAAAGTGAGGAAACAGGAGGAAATCAACATAGGGCATATCGTCAAGCCAGTTACTACCGAGGATAACTAGAATCTTACCCTGCTGGGTTACCCTGGGAGACAATGTAGAGCACATACAGCCCACAAGAGATAGAGGAGCTGGATAATATACATCATCTTATGCCAATCACTGAAAGTTCTGCTCCTAAGGGCCATTTTCCTCAATGCTTTTAGCCGGTCAGTTGGGCAGGCAAAGCAAGCTCTGGAGGCTAGAGAAAAACCTAAAGTAAATAAAGCTGGTAATGATTGGAATTCAGCTGACTCACTTGGAAAAAACTAAGGACAGGGAAATGTGATGTAAGCACCAATGCCATCACCTATGACAGGAGATGTCTTAAAAGGAGGTATCTTTTAACAGCACCCAGGTGAGCCAGGGCTCAGAAATAGCCTTTGAAATGGAATTCTCTGACAAAGAAGAGACATGGGGGACAAAGGAAAAGAAAAGAAAAGAAATGGAATTACCTGAGAAATTTCAGGTGATTCAATAAAAACGTCCAGATGTCAAAACTTCCCTTTTCTTAATGAGATTTATGTAAATAATATGCTAATTGACCTTATGCATAGGTCTCACCAGGTAGAGGGATTTGTATTGGAAGATGAGAGGGTATATTCCTCTTTTCGTTTTTCAAAAATGTAGTATATTTTACCTGTGTATCTGAAAAATCTTCATGCCCTGTATTCTGCATATTATGTTAGAATGATTTTAAATGTCACAGCTTAGCTGGATCTTTGTAAGTATCACCATGTTGAGCAGACAGCTTGGGCAAATTGAGTTGTCTTACATATATATATATATATATATCATTAGGTTCAAATAGAACTTACCCAAATCTAAGCCTGTAGTCTTTGGCCAGTTCTATCTAGAAACTAGTTGGAGTTACATTTTTCTGAAATCTTTTCTTGGTTTCTTTTTTTTTTTTTTTAATGTGCCTTATTTCCCCCTCCTGCGGCATTTATCTGATTCTGGAAAATCTTCCTGTCACCTCAACTCCACAGGGAGCTTAGAATTCACCCTCCGTCTCAGATTGATTGTGTAAAGGCTTAAAATGGTTCCTGCTGCTTAACACATAATGAATGTAACCGCATTTGTTTGCAAACTCTAAACCCCAGTGCCTCCTTACTGGATTAAAGTTGTAATTCTCTTTCCTCCTTTTTTTTTTTAATGTTAATTGATGTCTAGGTCTCTCATGACTTTGCAATCAACTTTAATGAAGACAACCCAGAATGTGCAGGTAAATCCCAATGTAAAAGAAAGCCAAAGTCTTTTTGCCTCTCCATTTACACCTCTCCCATTTTACTTTTTCTCCACGGTTGTAGCATATCAGTTATGACTGTCTGCAGCAGAGAAGTGGGCTTGCTGGGTCCAAATAAACCATGCTTCTCCAAAAGCAGCAGAAAACAACAATAATAGAGTGGGAAAAAAATAAGAGCTAGACGAAACAGAATGCATAAGAGACCTCGCGTTTGCAGCAAGAATATCGATCTCAATTCTGGATTCCTCTGGCCAAAAACAAAAAAGGGGCAGTGAGAGGAATGTCACCTGGTGGGCAGTGATGAGATATTCCTCTTTCTGCTTTCCAGGTTTTCAAGTATCTATTTTTCATAACTTCCTCTCTATGCAGTTATAAGGGGGGGGGGGGAGAATGGACATCCCTTGACACTTTCAGCATGTCGGCAAGGGGCATGACTGTGATTCTGAACAAGTACCTTCGTAGCTGTGTGCCAAAAAGAGTCTCTCAAAGGCTCTGTCTGGTCCATGTTTCATTATCCCCAGCCAGAAGTTCCTCAACATGATTCCACAAAATAATGAGGCTGAAACTATAATGATAATTATGATCATAAATTTCATTCTAGAATTGCTTTTTTCTGTTTTCCAAGTAACAAACAGAGCCCAGTGCATATGTTGCTATGAAGATCTGAAGACATTCTTAGAGTAGAAATGTCCATATTTCTCTCCTTTTCCTTGTGAAGGAGGAAAGGAGCTGCACCAGGGTTCATTCAGATTCAGTGGAGCATGAAAAGCATCCAGAAGTTTCTTTCACAGACTTGACACTTACTGCCCAAGAATATAATACCAGTATGATTAGATCGGAACACAGTAACCTCTAAGACCTGATCCTCATTCTGCTATTCCCTCCCCAGATCCCTCACCTGTTTCCATTTATTATGGTTTAGATCCCTCTTCCCCAGTCATCCCCATTCTTTAACTGTAAGAGGTATTTTCCACCAAGGCAATATGAAATACATACTCTAGTGTTTACCTGGGTCATACTTTTAGAATTCATCTGACTGTTATTGTTTAAAGAAAAATCAAACTTTCTTATCTTTGGGAAAAACTTGATCATTTTGTTTTGCAAAACTGGGGATGGAACCCTGGGCTTTGCTCATGCTAGGCAAGTATTTTACCTACATTCCTATCCCAGGACAAAGGCTGGAGAGGCAAAATAGATAAGGAGCTTCCATTCAGTATCACCTAACTTCACAACCAAGCTGCATAATGATTTGGTCTCTGTCGTTGAAATGAAAGGAATCTGTATTTGGGGCAGGGCAAAGCAGGTGCAGATTTTTTTGTTTGTTTTAGTGAGATTGTAAACATGAGTGTAAGGCAGAACAGAACAGAACTTTCATCCAAAAATATGCAAAAGCTGATTTTCAGTGCATGGTGGCTATGAAGAACAATCTTAGGAGAAGCTTATGTGGATCCCTCTGGCAAAAATCAGGAGTAGTGTGCTATTTGAGGATAGAAAGGGACAGGACGATGAGCCGGAACAAGGGAGAATAAGAGGTAACACAGGCACAGACACCAAGAAGATCTTTGTGTATGCAAGTTTTTGGTAATAGTACTGTTACCATAGAATCAGGATAGCAATGTGAAACATGATCGAGACTCATCCCATGTTGGAGAAGCTACACAGGCAGGGTTGCCTCTCCTGGCAGAGTCCCATCCTATACTCTTTCCTGAGCTCACATGGCCTTAGGGTGAAAGCACCCCTTTCAATGAGAGGCTGACCATGATACTGAACATCGTTCATCTGAGCTACAATTGCCAGGACATGACTATAGCAGCCATTTTTCTCATTTATCACACACCTGGTGAGCACTCACCATGTGAACCCTGCTTCAAGCTCCTTGGGGGAATAAAAAAATGAGTAAGTCACGATTCTTGCCCACAAGGAATCATATCTGGAGAGATGGACCTATGGATACAGACTCCTATAGATGCCCCAGTTGGCGTTTACCATAAAGTGGCTTTTGACCTTTAGCCTTCAAAGAGGAAAATGATTTTAGTGTGAAAGGAGACAGCAACAACAGTGATGTGTATTCCTTTTTAAGAACATAAATGTGTTGACAAGAACTATTTGGAACAATTCAATTTCGTGTGTCTGTGTGTGTTTAAATATATTTGAAGGGAATATGGAACTGCTGATTGTTGCCCATTTTATTCCACCTTAGGAATCCAAGGAGTTGTGGAAGCCTATCAGAGCTGCCTTCCTAAGCTCCAGCTCTATGGCCCCACCAACATCGCCCCCATCATTCAGAAAGTCGCCAAGTCAGCTTCAGAGGAGACTAACACCAAGGAGGCTTCGGTAAGGAGAGGGGCGGTCCACCTGATCACAGGAGATTACCTTTCCTCATGTGGATATTGGCCACAACACCCATCCCAGTCTGACAAAAAATTCCAGATTTTCTACCTGCGTGAGTTTGGACAAGTGACTTAACCATCCCCTATCTTCAATCTCCTCTTCTAAAACATGGAGATAGTCAAACCCACCTCTGCTGAGTGGTAAGGCTTAGCGAGGTGTCATTGCCTGAACACAGAGGACTCTCAACAATGGGAGCTACTGTATTCACTGAAGTATTTCATATCCACCTCCTGTCCCAGGAAAGAAAAAATAAATCCAAAATAAGCTTGCTGTCCAGTGAGCCCATTCCACAGAAATAAAACAGTAGATGATTCTACCTCTTAGTGACAAAGTGCAGCAAATATTTATTTCACATTCTTTTTCCCCCTCAAGAAAAATGCAAACTAAAACTACTAGTCCAAAAAGAATTTGAGCCTTTTCCCTAATACTTGAGAAGAAAACGTATTACTCCAGTAACTTTTGTGTTTATTATTTTAAATTATATCAACATAATTCTCTTCAGCTTTATAACCTTTTTTTTTCTTCAAATTTAGTAAACTATTACTGATGTCTGAAATTTTCTATGTAATTCTATCCTGGTTCCAGGATGCTACATTCGCATAAATGTAAAAAAGATTGTATTCCCTCATCCTCTTGCATTAACTCAACCTTACTCACTTGCAATGCACCCATGTTCCAAGCCTTCCCTCATGTTAGGACAGGTTGAGGACCACACTCCTACCTAATGCCAACCTTTGCTTTTGTGCACTGGGGCACATCCCTCCCAATTGTCCAAGGACATTGACTCATAATTAAATTCCCACTCTTCCTGATTATCATTTATTTTTCCCTTTCTATTATAAACTCATTACCATTAGCAAGTAAACATTCCATAATGTCTCCTATTTATTAAAAATCTCTCCTATGACCCCACTTTATCCTTTAGTAACTGTCCCTACCTTTATGCCTCTCTAGAGCAAAATTCACTGAAGGAGTTAACGGTACTCACTGTCACCATCTCTTTTTTCATTAATCACTCTTCGATATGCAAGTAAAAACTACACTTGTCAAAGCCAAAATCACCTCTAATTTACCAAACCCATCAGTCAAATCTGTCTTCGTCTAGACCCATCAGTGGCTTTTGATCCAGGTGATCATATTCCTCTTGAAATACCTTCTTCACTTGGCTTCCAGAATACCACGTTCCACTGGTCTTCCTCTTGTCTCAGTGACCACCCTTTGTTAGTATCTCTTTCTGCCCTTACCTCCTACTCTTGACTTCCAGACGTTAAATCTCCAGAATTCAGTCTCTGAACCTCTTCCATTAGTCTGCAGTGTCTGTTCATTGTCATGGCCTTATATACCATATGCACACTATGTTTCCCAAGTATGTAGCTGTAGCCCAGCCTGTCTCTGGACTTTGAATTCATACATTCAACTGTTTATTATCATCTCCATCAGGATATCAATAGTACATACGTAGCATATCCAAATCAGAACTTTTGACCATCTCACTCATCCCAACTCCTTTCTCCAACTTCCCAGTCTCTATGATTCCAACATTCACCTAGTTGCTTAAGTCAAAAGCTTGATGTGGTTTTTCACTCCTTTCTTTCCTTCATGTCCTGTAGTAGTTACTTTTTGTTTCATGAACATTTGTCTCAACACTTTTCAGTTTAAAACAGCAATAAGCATTTATTATCTTGTGCATTTTCTGTGGATCAGAGATTCAGGCACAGTCGATCTGGGTGGTTGATGTTATAGTCAAGATATTGTCTAGGGTGGAGTCATTTGAAGGCTGATCTGGGGCTGAAAGTTCTGCTACCAAGGTGGTTCACTCACCTGCCTGTCATGTTGCTGCTAGAGGCTTCAGATCTTTACTACATGGGCTGCCAGTGAGCCAAGAAGGAGTAAAGCAGAAGTCACACTGTCTCTTATGATTTAGCCTAAGAAGTGGCACTCCCTCATTTCCATAATACCCTATTGGTTAGATGGGGCATTCCAATTCAGTGTGAGAAAAACTACATAAAGACATTAACCAGGAAGTGAGGATTATTGGGTGCCATCTTGAAGCCTGGCTGTCACACACCCACTTTCTAATCTACCATCAAGTTATAGCAGTCTATTTTCAAAATAAAGCCCAAATTCTGCCACTTCTTACTACCTTCATAGCTACTCTTGGTCACCAACTTTCTACTTGAACTGAGGCAAAAACCTCCTAATTGGATTCCCTCCTTCATTTTTTTTCCCATTACAATCTCTATTTCATGCAGAAAACAGACCCATCTTCTTAAAACAAAATTAGTATCATGTTACTCCTTTGCTTTAAATTCTCCAATGTCTTCTTATCATGCTTAGAATAAAATTTGAATCCCCTCATATGAGCTAAAAGGCTTTATGTGAAATACACCTTGCCTACCTCTTGATCTTAATTCTCCTCACACTCTCTTTTGCTCCCAATTCCAGTCACACTGGCCTCTCACAGCTTTTTAAACACACCAAACATATTCACACCCCTAAGCCTTTTCTCTTGCTCTTCCCTGCTAAGGTTTCTTTTATCCTAAACCTCCACAGGAGCCAGTCTCTGCTTCCATTAGGTCTCTACTCTTCTATCAACTCTTTTGAAAGATCCTACTGAATTGCTTTATCTAAAATCCACCCATCCCTATCATGCCTCAGCTTTACTTTTTGTTTGTGGCACTTATCTCTTACCTGAAATACTTTAGATGTTTCTGTTTACTTGAGTATTTTATGTCTCCTCTCTCCTTATACAGAAGCTCTGAAATAAGAAGAGCTTGTCCACGTGTAGTTCCCCAGTCTCATCTAGCAGAGAGGCTGACGGCTTGATGTGATCAAGTTTCTCCTGGGTGTGGAAGCTAAGAAAACCATGCCTCCTCCCTGCTCATATTTCCTCTCTCTTGAGAAACCATTGATACTTCTCAACATTGCATACCATCATCTCCACTAATATGTGGACTCTACAAGGCTTCCCCTTTCCCTCAATCACAGAGGCCTTGGTGCAAATTGAATCTTCATAGATGCAAGATTTAGGGAGAAGTTTGGGGCAGAATCAGTTTTTCATTTTATTTTTTAACTGTATTTTAGTTCTAGAACCCATTCTTTAAATGATATCTTGCTCAGAAAATCAACACATAAAACAGATAAAAAAAAAAAGACATTATTCTTGTTAAATTTGCTTAAGGAATAAGGTGAAAAGTTGTTTGTTCTCTTTGATCCCCTTTATTCATAACAGTGTCCAAAGCATCCCTAGAGCTCCCCAGACCCCAGTTTAAAGCGTGCACTATCTCATCTCCTCCGGTATACCAGGACATGCAAAAGTAAAAAGAGAAAGTACTGACCTAGGCCTGGACGTGGGGCTGGTATAAGCCAGCATGGGTTTTGGCTATTACTCATTCCTTCGGGGTGGTGGGTCTGCTCTGAAAGGACAAGTCAAGAGACGGGACCATATGCAAGAAGCATCTAATCCACATATCACCAGATAAATTGCCCCTCCAGATCAGGAACAGGTGCTTCTTCCCAGAGGTTTCTCCTGTTCTTTGAACAGTCTGCGGTCCAGAGTCCCTTGTTATTAGTGATATTTCTTAGGGTCATGAGCATAAACCTCATAGGCAAACTGTGCCAGGGAGTTAATTGCTATAAGATTTTCTTCTTGATTTTTGTGAAATTCTTCTAGAAAAAAAAGTCTCCTCTTTATCTAACTATGACCTTAGATATATTAAAAGCTCTAATACCTCATCCATGAGCATTTTACCAACTTGACTTTGGAAGAAGCTCTTATTGCTAGCTGTAGTGGAAATTTCCATCAGGGTTTTGATGCAACAGTCTGCAGCTTATTATCTTTGGAGTGGTTAGATTCTAAAATCCAAAAGAGCCAACATATTGTCATTTTAGCATATAAAAATTATCAGAGAGATTGTTTTTTCCTTTTTTGTACCAAAATTTTAAAGTCTGTGCATATTTCACACTACAGTATCTCTGGGTGCTGAGTTATGGCCAATACTTGATCTCCATTTAGATATTATAAGTTGATAGCTGAAAATATAGATTCATGTACCTGAGTTGTTCCAAACATAACTAAAAAGCGGTCAATAACTGAATTGGGTATCAATCTTTAACATTAAATTTAAATTCACTAAAAATTTTAAAATTCAGTGCTTCCACTGCCTTACCCACATTTCCAGGGCTCAGTAGTCTCATGGAACTAGTGTCTATTGTATTAGACTGCACAGCTTTAAATTCTTAAAAAATTTTCAAGCTGAGGAAGGCTATATCCATGATCTCATCCCATCCCTTATTTGTGAAACGAAGATGCTGAGACCTACAGGCATTGAGAGATTTTCCTGGGGTCTAGAAGGATGAGGCTTTGAAGCCACTCCCATCAATTTCTGACTCCCACTCTTTATACTACACTGTGTTTTGGAACTGCCAGTGAGGTGGTTATTAAAATTAAGCTATAATTACTACACCCACTTGTAAACTCCGTGCATCCTAACCTTAAGACTTTAGGGCTGCTCAGAAGAGGCACTCAGAAAAATATCGGACATCACTGTTGCTGTGGTCACTAAGTAATGAAGCCACCCCAGTGCCTAACTGGTATTGTACTGTCCTTGTCTCTCCTCCTTCCCATTCCCCACCACCTGGCATCCGACTTCAGCAATACTTCATCCTGCTGATCCTGACAGACGGTGTCATCACAGACATGGCCGACACCCGGGAGGCCATTGTCCATGCCTCCCACCTCCCTATGTCGGTCATCATCGTTGGAGTGGGGAATGCTGACTTCAGTGACATGCAGATGCTGGATGGTGACGATGGGATTCTGAGGTCACCCAAGGGAGAGCCTGTCCTTCGAGACATCGTCCAGTTTGTGCCCTTCAGGAACTTCAAACACGTACGCATATATGTCATGGGGGCACTTCCTGTGGGAGAAGAGAACCAAAGCGTGCTCACCTCCCACATGTGTTCACCAATGTGTGTGGTGATCTGTCATTCTTGAAGCAAACACCAGCTATCCCTGCCTAGGACAGCCATCTCCCACAGCAAGGATATGTATAGAGCATGACTCTTTGGAGTAAGAAGTGTAAATGGATGTATAGACAAGAAGTCATACTAACTATGGTAGCCAAAATGTTACTGATGCTTGCCCTCATTCATACAATTTAAGATCTCTAGCACCTGCTGCACCCATTGCTGCTGTGCACAGCTGGGAAGCTGCTCAAAGGTGCCTAAGTAGCAAGGATAAACCGAAAATCAGCCCGGGTCCTGCTTGTCAAGCCACATGCCCCAACAGAAGTCTGTTTTGCTTTGGTAAAGTATGAAACCTAAATCCCCTGTAAATATCTAGTAAGCAGCATCAAAGATTTATTTAAAACATTCATGCACAAGATGACAAAGGTAGTTCAAAGAAATATATTGAGCAGTTGAATATGATCAGTGAGGGGGAAATGTTGGAATAAATTTGCTAAAATAGACTGGTTAATGACCATCAGAATTATAAAAGAAAAAGGAAAAAATGAAGAAAGGAGAAAGAAAAAAAACAAACCATAATCATTGAATGACCTTCTCTACTGGATAGAAATTGTTTGCATCCTATCAGTTTTCTACAAATGAATTTCTAACTTTACATCTTGGATCTTTATCAATAATAAGTAGTAAAGCAGCATCACATTCCCCAACAGCCCTGAACCTGGCCCATTAGACAATGCTGTAGGATGATATTTAAAAGACGCACAGTAACAATTTTTTGCATTTCCAAATTGCGGATAATTATTAAGTCCCTGAAGAAAGGAACACAGTCAAAATTGCCACAAACCCCTGCACCTATAGGTTTAGGATCACCCAAAGGGATGTCTTCTCTGATTCATAGAAAGTTCCTCTCAAGCCTTCTCCAACTGGGTCTGGGAGTCCTTAGGGGTGGGTGGCTACAGACAATCCTCCTGTGAAAGCTGCCCACTACAGCCTTGCCTTCTGCCTTGCTGGTGGTGACAGTCATATGAGTCACCACACCTGGGCTGCCCCACCAGGAGGGAATCACCAAATTCCCCATGTCCTGAAGCTGCTTCCCAGTCTCCTTGAGAAAGGAAAAATCCCCTCCTTCACCAACATGCCCTATGCCCTCTGTCACCTGGAGCGTTAATTCAGGGAAGTCTGTGTCTCCATATCTCAAGGGTCCCTCCAAGAAATATCTTCGTTAGCTTCTGCTGCAGCCTCTGTCTTCATGGGGCTCCAGTAAACTATTTAGTTCAGGGTGAGGAAGCCACAGATACCATGACATCTACTCCAATCATTCTCTCCCGGTGCTTATTTGGAAAAGTCATTTCCTCCAGTCAAAAACTCATTTTCAGGCACAGTTTCAATTTGGGGTCACACTGGGACCCCAGCTCTACTGAACCTGGCAGTGCATGTTCTCTTCAGAAATGGCTTGTTCTGCTGTCTTCTTGGGGCAGACTTTACAGTGAGTATTCAGATAAATAAATCACCAGCCCCACAGCCTCACCTGAACCCTAGATTTCATGACCTTTCTGGGCCTCACAGGGAAGTAACTATACACTCCAGGGCTCTTGAATGATGAGATTCTTCATAACTGTACTGCCACATAATTACTATTGTCCTTTTAAGGAAGGCTGCAGTGTCATTAAAATCATTAAAGGAGCAGAAAATCAATCCCTGGCTGCAGAGTGGAGTGCACAGAGAGTTTTCAAGTAACAGCAGTGAGCCAATCTCCCCGACAAACTCTCGGGGCAATGCATGTGGGTGAGGGGTAATTATGCCACCATATCCCATCTTTCTCTTTCCTAAGAAGATTTACAAATAAAAACACTCACTAAATGAAAGATGCTCACCATGCACTCAAGGTGTCTGCATGTGGACAGCAAGGCGTGGACTACCATTCATAACTCTGCCTGAGTGAAGAGGGATCAAAGAGCTCACTCTCTAGGAGATCCATGAACTGCCCCAAACCACGCTTTCCCACTCCCCTCCCCGACGTGCACGTACATGCAAACACATATGTGCAAGAACAATATCACAGAGCCATCAAAAGATCTACTCTCTACCTCAGGCCTCCATCCTCTTCCCCAAACACTCATGGAGGGCCAGCTGTGCATGGCACACACTAGACACTGCAACCATAGCAAGATGGTAGAACCATGGATCCTAGCCTCAAGGGATTTTCTGGAAAATTATATCATGGGAACAGACATATGATGCAACCTGTGGATGGTTGAGAAGTGCTAAAATGTTTCTCTGGGACCTCAGAGCAGAGGGGGGTACCTATGAGGAAAGCCTCAGTGCTCCAAGCTGGTATTTGGGGAAAGGATAGAGCATTGGTGAGCCAGGAGTTGGAGATGAACTGGCAACAAGAAAAGTATCCTAAGCAGGGAAAGGAAGTGGGGTGCTGCTCATAGTCTCTGTGCTATGTAGTATCTCCAGTGGCTCTGAGAATAACTAAGGCAGAGAACCAGGAGCATATTCACCTGCCTTATCTTCATGGATTTTGAGTTAGATTTTGAGAACCATTTCATTATCCAAACTAATCTGCTCAGAATTCAATAAAAGAGAAGGTGAGGAGCTGGTATCAGTTCATATAAACCAGTAAGCCTTGAGTTGCCTGTTTTTTTTCTGCTCTGCATGATAAGTCAGAGCTTTAAAACGAATAAGGCATGGTTTCCAAGCTGTGTGGCTCTGGGAAAATTATTGAATTTCCCTGTGCTACAAACTCATCTCTAAAATGAGGCAAATGCTACACACACTGGAAGATTAAAGATGGGAGTCTATACAGAGTTTAGCACAGTGCCTGGTTTAAGGATGTGGTTAGTGTACACACATTTTATTACTGTTTTTACCAGCTGATTTTACATGTTTGACTTTTCCCTAACCAACTAATGTCCCCACAACCTCATGTGCTTGCAACTAGCTCTGATATTCAAGAAAACTCACTTAGGAACTATGCTTTATAATAGAGTAGCCACTGGCCACATGTGGCTATTTAAATGTATTAAAACTAAATAAAACTTAAAACTCAGTTCCTCAGTCACTTGAGCCACATTTCAAAGCCTCAAGAGTTGCCTGTGGCTAGTGACTCCCATACCAGACAGCACAGATAGAACATTTCCATCATTGCTGAAGGTTGTATTTGACAGTAGGAATATTTTGGCTGTGAGTAATAGTGAATCTGTTTTTATAGTGGATTAAATGAGTGTTTTTTAGCCAGGGATGACTACCCACAAGACATTTGGCAGTATCAAGGGACATTTTCAACAGTGACCATTATGGAGTGCTATCTGCATCTAGTGGCTAGAAGCCAGGGATGCTGGCAATACCCTGCAATATACAGGACAGTCCCCCACACAGAATTATGCAGTCCAAAGTGCCAACAGTGCCAAGGTGGAGCAAACATAATTTTTCTTGTGTAACTAGAAGTTAGGGGCTGGTAACTATGGGCAATTTCTTTTTTCAGTGACTCAGTAGTATGAGGGTCAGCATGTCATGATTTCCTTTCATGATCCCTCAATAATAAAGATTGAATCACAGTCTAATTCAAGGGAGAAAGAAATGGAAAAGGGAACTAGAGGCAACCATGTCTGTCCCCTTTAACCAAGAGGAAGAGAGTTCCAAGACACATCCTTTAGGAAACTCCCACTTATATCTCAAAGGGTGAAACTGGGTCACATGACCATCCCTAAAAGCAACAGAGGCTGCAAAATCAAATATTTGGCCTATTAGTCTTCACGATACAGATGGTCAAGGAGAGGTCAATAATAACTTTTGTATCTTCCCCAGTGTGCACATGGACCATGGTCTAACACATAATCCTGAGCAGTTGTTTGTAAAGTGAGGTTGAATTTTCCACAGGCTGTTACATCTTCAAAATGCAAGAGATCACTTTCAAAAAACTCCTCAGTGTTTTCAGATTTTTTTTTTCCAAACATATGTGTCTTTTCTTGAGACTCTGTTAGATGAACTGAATTTCTTTCCTTCCTGTTTTACCTTGGAGAGCACTGAGGCTTAGCAAATTGAATGACTGAGGGGCAAACCACACAGGAAAGAAAGAAATAGCAATGCTGTCACCCAGGCACTTAGGCCAGTCCTCGTTCCTCTGGCATTTCAAACACTTGTTAACTAGTCACTCTGCCCAAACTTTCAACCTCTTCACTAATAGGAGGCAATTAAAGTTGCTTGCCCAGGATTTGTGCAGATAGTACTAAACACCAGCACTAGGAATAGAATCCAGCTCTACTTAACTCCAGAGTTCATGCCTGATATTAACTTCAGTACTTTTCAGTTATAGATTCATCACTGTAGATCACATGGTCCTGTGCCCCAGCCTCCAAATCCTACAGCAGACTCACAATGCCAATAGAATTACGATAAGTGAATTAAGAATGGTATTCAAGACCCTTACCCCAAGCTCATTTTTTAGCCAAACGCCCACAAATCCTGAATCCCCAGTTCACACATGCACACACCTTTCTTCCCCATCAGATGAGTCATTGTCCCTAGAATGATTTAACGCCACCCCCTTACCTTTTCCTTACATTTTAAAAATATGCCCAACTTAAATACCACCACCTTTTGGAAGCCTGTTGCTATTTCCTCCAAGATAACTTAGTCTCTTTGTTCCCTGTGCTCTGTTCACAGTGTCTGACTTCCTCTAGCAGTGCTTCTCAAATCTCAATATACATGAGAATCCCCAGAGCATCATGTTAAAATGCAGATTATGACTCAGGAGCTCCAGGTTGTGTCTGAGAGTCTACATGGCTGATCAGCTCCCATGTAATGTGATGCTGCTGGTCTGTATCCTGTGTCCCACTCTACCTTACAGAAGGGTTCCTTTTGATGATGTGAGGCTCCCTTCACATGATTACAGCTTTACTGATGGCAAGAACCATAGACCCATAAACCCTAGCACAGTGCATGAAAATAAGTATCTAGAATTGAATGCAAACCAGAATCAAAACTGCAGAACAATTCATTCTGCCTTCCAACCTTCACCTGTCATCAAATGTAAATAGTTTTATATTTTGAGAGAAAAGTGTAAAAAAAATAGAAAGATGAAATTAAAGATCTATTTGCTAACAATCTGACAACTCTTGCGTGGAATAGATTCCCAACAGATATGAATGAATGAATGAATGAATGAATGAATGAATGAATGAATGAGACACAAGGAAGGACTCAACACTTCGAGTCTGAATGACCAAGAGCCAAAATCATGGTAATTTCTTCTTCTCTGCAGGCGTCTCCAGCTGCCCTTGCAAAGAGTGTGTTGGCTGAAGTCCCGAACCAAGTTGTGGACTATTACAATGGCAAAGGAATTAAACCAAAATGTTCATCAGAAGTATACGAGTCTTCCAGGACACTAGCTCCATGAACTCCACACACTTTTACAGAGTTCTGAAATATTACTCCTGCTAATATTTAATACTTCTTACTCTACCTGTATTTAAAAAATAATAATACACATTTTAAAATAGCACGTTTTGGTGATTTTCAACTGACAAATTTTTTTTTGCATGTGTAGCCCCAAAACCTGAATCTGTTAAGCCCTTGTATTGTTAAAGACTTTTTACAAAAAAAAAAAATACAAATCATAATAACTTACTCTTTACAGCATGTCGCCTTGAAATAAAATGGTATATGTATCCGTTTTTTATACAGGTTTGTTCAAATTTTGCTAAATTTCTTATTATCTTTACACTGTAAAGCATTTTGAAACATTTATTGAACGTTGATAGCCAAAACATAACTTTGGTTTTATCTGTCACAAGATGAGAGACTTTTCAAAATGGCAGATGCATGGACTGTATTTTGCATGTTTAAAATAATAATAATTATAATAATAAAAAACCCTCACACTGTTTTTTGCAGTCGTTATCTATAATTTCTCCCTGCTGAGAATGGTCTCTCTAACTAATGAAATTTATCCACCTAGAGGTAGTCTTGTTGAACTGGGTCTGGGCATTGAGCCCAGCCCCTCTCACACTTCACCATGTACACAAATCTCCAGAGAGTCTTGTTAAAATTCAGATTTTAATGCAGTAAGTCTGTGTGGAGCCCAAGATTCTGCATCTCTAACAAGGTCCCAAGTGATGCCAATGCCTAAGATGGGTGAGGTTCTAGACGTTAGGGTGTCATAATAGAGACCATCCCAAACAGGGCAACTCCCTCCAATCTGCTTGAGAATGGCACCCCTTCTCTGCCAATAGCATAGGGTCCTACCTGTCTCAGAGGTGAGAGTAGAAAGTAATGAGACTGATTCCAGAAGCTGAACATCTCAAATCAGTCTCACTGCTTTATAGTCATACCTCTTCCTTAAACAAGACTAAGGAGTGCTCCTCGAGGCTTGTCCCTGCTCTCTTCAAAGAAACAACACACAACACTGCATGAATGGTACCAATTTTACATCAGTCCCTGGGAATGAGTGACCTCAGAGTCTTCATTGCAGCCACAAGGATGGAATATTGTCTGTAGCAAATGGCCATATGATATTTAATATCCCCCAGATATTGATCTTTGTGCTTAATGTGGGGCTTCTTTTTGCCTCTTTTTTATCACTCCTGAGAGCAATCTCTACACACAGAAATACCTGGGGTTGTTTTTTAGGATGGAGGTGTTCTATTGGAGTATGCTGGTTCATCTTGAAACAAAACAATGAATGTTTCGCTCATCTCATCTTCTCTCAGAAAGCATAAAAGGCACAAAGAGGATTTTTTTTTCATCAAAGAGATGAATTAAATCACAAGATAAAATAAATCTGTTTGTTCTGTGTTTGAGGGAGAGCAGGATGAATAAGAAAATAATAATAAGCCTTGTACGATTTCCAGAGTTATAATTATAAGATCCTAATCTTGCAAATACATGTCAACCAAATGCACAACATTTTGGGAATGATGGAAAAAAAAGTATGACTGAAAAAAATCATAAATATTTAAACTGGATTGTTTTATGAATAAATTGGGTACTTACAGAAAATTTTCTAAGAGTTGTGGTCTTGTTTCTCTTCTCAAGGCAATTTCCCAACAGTGATTTGTTTCATTGTAGGTGAGGTTGCCTTAGGGTTAGGAATAGCTCTTTCATAGTCCTGTGGAAGCATGTGGATCTTTGCTTATAACAAACAAGGAATTAAAATTTTCATGTCATATATTACAGACATATCTGACGGTTATTTGTAACCGCAAACCAGGACATGAACTTCCATGTTTATGCACCTGCTGTATTGTAAGCACTCAATAGATGTTTAACAAATGCAGGGATGATGTTAATGTACCCTGCGATCAATCTCTAATCCATTATAGATTTAATAGGTTAAGTGTGACTTTCCATATACACTGTGTCATTCTCAAACATCTCTTGAGATCTCCACGTTTATGTCAAAATCCCCAGGATCTGTGAGATGAGGTGGTAAGGACAGAATCCAGTTTGTTTGGAAAATCCTTAAGGCAGTTTACCACCCTTTTCAAAGCCAGACTCAAGTTTAGCTCAAAAGAATCATAAAAATAATAATATCTAATAATTATTGAAGAGTGTCTTAGCTCAGATTTCTGTAACAAAATACCACAAACTGGATGGGTTAAGTAGCAGAAATTTCTTTTCTCACAGTTTGAGAGTCAGGAAACTCCAAGATCAAGGTGTTAGTCCTTTGGTTCCTGCCCCAAATTCAGGAATATTGGCCTCCTCTGATGATCTCAGATTTCTATGGTGGGTCTTTGGCATCTTGTGTTGTATAATATCCCCCTGGGAACAGTAGAAGATCCTCAGAATACAGCCAGCTCTTCCCACCTTCTTACCACTAAGAATAGTATATAGATCAGACATTAAAAACATAGTGGCTTCCAGGAGCTGAGCAAGTCATGTGGATGACGCAGGAACCTAAAGAGTAGAGTGGAAGGGATGGAGAGAAGCGGGAAAGGGCAGTTCAGAAGACGGCAGCTGCTATATAGCTCCAAGGGCCATGTCAGGGTGTGGACCCAATACAGTTAGTCCATCCAGTGTTTCAAAATAACTGATAAATCTGTTGTTTCACATAAAACTTATTAATTTGTAAGTATAAAAATACAATCAAGTTCAATTATTAAAAAAAAAAAAACCCTACAAGGGCCAAACTATGAGTCGTGTGGAAAAAAAAAATAGCTCTGGATTATGTTGGCTCTGGAATGAGAATTTGGAACCACTGACTTATGTCCACATATGGCCCACTCTCCATTGGGCCTCAGCGGATAATATACACTCTTTAGAAATCTTGAGGACCCTAAGAAGATTTTATTTTCTGTGGTTCATATCTATTGATACTTGGTGTATTAGAAATTGAAACTGAAAATGTAATATATTTATTAATTCATGTCAATAACAATAATAGACTTGTTATATGTTAACACAAATAAGATATCTTAATAAAAATATTTTTCAAGAGAAAAATAAAATATTTTAATAAAAAAGTACATTTTCAAAAGAAGAGTGAGAATAGCATTGTCTTATAATCTTCACAAATCTATGGTGTCTTGAATGATATAAGACAGCTGGGTTCTCATATCTTCTTCACATTCAGCCTATTGTGAAATTATTTTTAAAGTTTTATTTCATTTTCAATTGACACACAATAATTATACATGTTTATGGAGTACAGAGGGATATTTCCATACATGTGTATAGTGCAAAATGATCAAATCAGGGTAATTCACATATCACTGTTAACATTTATCATTTCTATAATGGAATACTATTTAGCAACAAAAAAATGAAAGTCATTTAAGACAACCTAGATGAACCTGGAGGACATTATGTTAGCTGAAATAAGCCAGGCACGGAAAGGCAAGTACTGCATGATCTCACTCCTATGTGGAATCTAAAATAGTTGATCTCATAGAAGTAGAGAGTAGAAAAGTGGTGCCTAGAGGCTGGGGAGGGGTGGGGGTGGGTAGGAGTTGGTCAACAGGTGAATGAAGTTTTGGTTGAAATGCAATGTTGAAAATCTAATCTCGCATAGATATATATTTGGAAAAGAGAAAGCCATTTTTAACGTTTTCATATAATTGTACTTATTCTCCTTTCAACTGCATCTAAATTTAACAAACAGTAGTTTTTTTAAATGTGGAATATGAAATCATCAATGAAACTTCCCTGGCATTCTCAAGGCTTCATTAACCCGCATAGAATTTTTTTTAAAACAGTCATTTGGAAAATTTTGAACCACTCAGATGTGTTAGATATTCTAAATACTTATACAGTCTATTTAGAACATCAAAAAAAGTCACATGTTTTAATACCATATCATACCACTGTTAATCTCATAAGAGAGTTTTCAAGCATTGAGAATCTGTTCAATTTGGGAGGCAGATTTGGGTTTTCCAAAATTGTAATCTTTGCTAGAAAACTCAAATAGTGTTATTTTTGGCAGCAACAAATACTATCAGGTTTTTTTTTTTCTGAAGTACTAGGCTTCCTTCATTCATTTTCAAGAAAATATCTCCCAAATACTCAAGCCTATTCAGACTCTATCCATCAGTTTTTAGTTGTTGCTTTTTTTTCTTTCTTTTCTTTTTTTATTATATTTTTTTTAATTTTTTTTTTAATTTTTTATTGTGGGTTGTTCAAAACATTACAAATTTCTTGACATATCATATTCGACACTTTGATTCAAGTGGGTTATGAACTCCCACCTTCACCCCATACACAGATTGCAGAATCACATCAGTTACACATCCATTGATTTACAAATTGCCATACTAGTGTCTGTTGTGCTCCGCTGCCTTTCCCATCCTCCACCCTCCCCCCTCCCCACCTCTCCCCTCCCCTCC
>NW_026000240.1:31522344-31570409 GCF_001458135.2 Marmota marmota marmota
TCCCAGCGCGCGCTGCAGACTCTAGCCGCGGGGCGATTTGCTGAATAAGCAGTGTTACCCTCCATGCGACAAACCTCTCGCGTTTGAGTCCCTGTAGCCGATCCTCGAGCGATGGAAATCCTTCCTCCGGGTTCCGGAGCACCCCACTATTGCTGGAAATTCCTAACAAGATATCCTTTAGCCGTCCTGACTTGTCATACTCCCACACAGTGAAGCAGCACACGGGGGCAATGCACTCCCCTCGCCGCCATCTTCCTTCTCCTTTAATTTTATTTTTTATTAGCTACACATGACATTACAATGATCTTGGCAATTCATACATTTGAATCATTTTTCTGATTGTACAGATTGCAGAATCACACTGGTCATAGAGTCACCTATATACATACATCAATCATAATGTCTATTCTATTCTGCTGCCCTTCCTATCCCCCCTACTCCTCCCCTCCCTTCCCATCATTTCTCTCTATCCAATCTAATGTGACACACTTTTTTTTTTCTTTTTCTCATCACAACATCATACATGTATTCTGTATATAAAGGTGAGGGTCTCTTTCCATCTTCCTTTTCTTTTTTTATTATTTTATTTTTTTATATTTTTGAGTAAGAATGGTGTAATGGTGTTCTGTGGGGGGAAAGCCAGTAGTTCATTTTGAAACACAATGACACACATGTGTGTCTTCTCCTTTTCCTTGGACTATTTTAGATTCCACATTGATGCAGCAAAAGCACTTTACTGGTGTCTTGTAATTTGTCACCTAGAATATAAAAAGCACATTGACTCACAGATCAAGATTTAATGAAATTAATAATTTTTCTGCTCCATCAAAAATATTATTAAGTGAAACTGCATGTGTGACTGTGAAAAATACAATGGTCCCTACTAGAGTGTGGTGCCACTTTCTGATATGAGCTAAGGTTTCAAAAGTTTTTTTTTTTTAATATTTTTTGTAGTTGTACATGGACACAATACCTTTATTTTCTTTATTTGTATATGGTGCCAGGGATCAAACCCAGTGCCTCACACATGCTAGGCAAGCACTCTACCACTGAGCCACAACCCCAGCCCCAGGTTTCAGAAGTTATACCAACCATTACTTTTGTGCTATCGGTGCAAATGTCAACATACTGGAAAAGGTGAATAACATTTCAGTGCTATTACCTCACAAATTTCTTTGGTTAGGAACCTTGAGGGAACATTTTGAAAACTGCTTGCTGTAGACTACTTGATGAAGAGTTATTTCTGCATAGCACATTACCACAAACTTAGTGGCTTAAAACAACACACATTTAGTATCTCACCATTTCTGTGCATTGGAAATCCAAAAGACTCAGTTCTGAGTCCTCTGTGTGAGGTCTCATAGGCTGAAAAATGGGTCAGTAGGGTTGCACTTCTCTCTTGATACCATAAAAAGATCTGCTTCCGAACTTCTTTAGGCCTTAAGTTGCTATTGTGTAACTGAGGTCTCTGTCCTTGCTGTCTGTCAGCTGAGGGGATCATGATTATTTTGAAAAGCTTCCCATATTCCTTCTCATGTGGTCCCCTCCAGCCTTGGTGGGTAAAGTCCTTCTCAAACATTGGATCTCTCCGACTTCTGCTGCTGCATCTCTCTGTTTCCAGCCAAAGAAAGTCCTATGCTTTTTAAGGGTTCTTATGATTATATTGGACACTCAGATAAACCAAGACTCACTCTCCTGAGATCTGTGACCATAATTACATCTTCAAGGTCCCTTGTGTCATGAGACAGAACTGGGTTCCAGGAACTGGGCTTAGATGTATTTGTGGAACCATTTTTTCCACTCCCAAAGAGATGAAGGATATTGCCAGGTGATTCCAAAAGTAAACATGGGGTGTTCAAGAACTGTCAATGGGTTTCCAGTGGAAATAGAAGGAGAATGTAGGTCAAGGAGTGGTATTTAAAAGTACCTGCTGATTTCAAACCTCTGTCTGGGAAAGCTTATTCCAAATAAGTTTGATTACTTCCATTCTCCAGCCTACCCAACACTTGCTAAGCATGGTACCATAGAAATACCAAGAAAGAGCAAATCGGAGGCAAATCCAAGGCATGCTACTTAAGAGTGGGATGATATCTCTGAACCTCAATTTTTCCATCTGTTGAATGAGGAACACAATTCTTACTTTGCTAGGTTGCTGTGAGGGATTGAGATAACGTGTGTAAGCATCTAGCACAATGGGTTCCCTGAAAACCAAACTCTGAGACCAAGATCAGAGTGCAGGAAGATTATGAAGGGAGAATTTTCAGTTATGATCTCAATGAAATGGGATCATGTTGCCATAAGGAGCTTAAAAGATGGGTGGCCCTTCAAGGTTATCCTTAGTTGGCGAAAAGGGGCCAAGACTTCAGCCCCCTCACGGACCAGCCAGCAGATGCCTCAAGAAGAGGATTTGTTTAGGGTAAGGCATCTCTCTTGAACTGAGAAAATTTCAAAAGAGCTCATTCTATGTCTCAGTACCTGGAGGAATCAACTCTTCAAACCTGAGGGGAATCTAGTTACACAGTTCAACATCTATGACACTCAGCATATAGCAAATATCCCATATATTGAGAAATTTACTAATTATAATGGTCATCATGTTTTACACTTCTCTTTTTAGTCACTGTCCTAACTTAGTTTAACCCTTATCACCTCTTGACTGGGATATAAAGATCTTCCTAACTGCTTCTTCAATCTATATTGCCTTTACCCAATCTGCTCTCCATTCTGCTCCCAGAGTGGTTATTATGAAGTAAATCTGAGCATCTCCCTTCCCTGCTTAAAATCCTTCAGTGGCTCCCCACCAACTTCAGAATGAGTTCTCAACTCTTGACCTTAAACACAACATGCATCTGCTTTTTATCATCGGATCTTTGCCCACTTTTTTCTGCCCACCTAGAGCTTACTCTGCCCAACACTACTGTGCGGCGGTCTCTTAGCATGACATTTGCTGAACCATGCCCCTTTTTATGGTTTAGATATCAGGTGTCCCTTAAATGTTCATGTGAGAGAGAATGCAGGGATTTTCAGAGGTAAAATGATAGGATTATGAGAGGTGTGGACTAAGTAATAACTGTACACAGATAAGGTATGGTTGGAGTCAGTAGGTGACTGGGAAGCCTTTGGGGTGGATAATGACCCTGGTGAGTAGAGTCCCCTCTGTTTCCTTGCTGCCATATCCTGAGCTGCTTTCATCCTCCACACCCTTCTGCCACATCTGAGTTCTGCCACGTCTCAGGCCTAGAGGTATGGAGTCAGCTGACCATGGACTGAACCTCTGAAACCATGAGCCAAAATAAACTTTTCCCCCCTCTGTGCTGTTCTTGTCAGGTCTTCCAGTCACAGTGACAAAAAGCTGACCAAAACACCGTTTCACCCAGTTAACTACTACTTAGCTTTGAAGACTCAGTTGAGGTGTCAACTCATCTCAGAAACCCTCCTGAATCTCCTCTGCCCCAGACTTGGCCAAGTATTCCTCCCATGGGTTCCTCTTTTATCTGTCAGAACCTCTCCCCAGCAAGAACGTAAGTTTCTCCCAAAGAACAGAGCCTTGTTTTATCTTTCTGCTCTGGTCTTATCATTGGTGCTTAATACATGATCAGAGCATGAAGGGAAAAATCAGTAAGAGAAGCTATGGAAGGGAAGCCATTTGTGACATAAAACCTCACTTCAGTCTTCTAAGAAACTAAGCTGCTAAGCTTCAATCAAAGGCTGGTGCACTGATTTGTTTTACACCAAAATTCTCGGTTTAGCACGAAGATTTCCAGGCAATCACTTTTAAGCACAAGAAACTTATAATTTAAGAGAATGTCACCAGATTCTAAGGTTTAGGTGATGTAATTACATAATTCATCCCCCAAATTTCTATAGCCCTCCATTAAAAAACCCCACAGAGTAATGGAAATGTTTTGGGACTAGATGGAGAAGGTGGTTTACAACATTGTGAATGGACTAAATGCCCCTGAATTTCTACTTTTAAATGGTTAATTATACTTTAGGTTGTGTAACTATCACCTCAATTGAAAATACACACAATAAAAGGTTCTCATACCCCAGTTCATTAGATTAGCAGATAAACCAATCACTCATCTGGTTCCCTTCTAAACCTGCTCTCAGCTTTTGCTTTTAATGTGGCTCTAGGTTCTTCTGCTAGTCACCTCCTGCCCTTTTATCTCATTAACAGATTTCTGGGAGGTTCCATTTTTCTTTGAACTATAATTTACCACCCACTATACCTGTCCCCACCATAGACAGTTTCCTTGCTTAATTCCAAAAAAACTACCAAGATCAGACAGTAGTGTTTAGAAAAATTTTACCGAACCCTTGGTGTGAACAAAGGAAACTATGACACAAAAGAAAGAGACTTAAAACTGGATACTGCATTTCCTTTAAGTCATGGGTTATAAAATGCATTATTAAAAAATTTACAAAGGGCTGGGGATGTGGCTCAAGCGGTAATGCACTTGGCTGGTATGCGCTGGGCACTGGGTTCAATCCTCAGCACCTCATAAAAATAAAGATGTTTTGTCCACCGAAAATTGAAAAATAAATATTAAAAAATTCTCTCTCTTAAAAAAATTTACAAAAATTCCATATTGCTAAAAACTCACACTTATCCCAAATTCATTCTCCTTCAATGTCAAAATACACCTAAATTTTCTTCATACTGTTAGTTTAAAAGTTCTTCTGCCATTTGCAGTTATACAGATCATCACCATGTATATATAGAGAGATATAGATATATTGTAACTGCATGAGACCCTTGCCTTTTTTTAAGCTTTTAAGAAGGGATAATATAATCCTGAAACTCATCCAAGAACACTGAGGTTTCGTATGCATATTTTTTTAATAAACTTAGAGAGGTTTTTAATTTTAAAAGCCCAGTGTGAATTCACAGAGATACATCAAGATGCCATTTGATTCTTATCTGGTTCACTTCTGAGAACACAGTAGGGTCCTAAAACTGTAGCCTTGTTAATGGAACAAAAATGCTCTTCACCAGGAACATAAATGCAGCAACTTCCAGCTCTGGAATAATTTCTTGAATCTTACCCAGGAATTTATGAAGGAAAAAAAAGAATTTAAAAATGTGGGTTTCTTCTAAGATAAGTGTCCTCTTATTTATATATGCACATATTTGTTGGTTTTTACTTTTGCAAAATTAACAGCAAAACTGAATTTGGCTCACTCGAAGATGAGTAGACACTATTTTCTCCATTATCGCTCCCATCCTGAACTTGAAGTAAGGTTTCTAAGAAAATATTTGTTTTATTGGTGATTTAAAGGTTTGGTACGTTTCAAAAGGAAGATCTTTTCTTCCTTCTTGCATATTGAATGATTTTTTTCCAAGTAACATAAAAATGCTAAAAAGGACTTCCTGCATTCATTAACAACACAAAAGTAAATCCTTGGCAACAGTAGGATCCATTGGGATTGTAATCCTCACATCATGGAAAGCAATCAGAGCACCAAATGTCAAATCCAGGTGGACTGGAGTGAGGAATATTAAAAATATGTATGCCCACAGGAACTGAATTAGGCTGAGAAAATAATTTCATAATCTAAACTAACTCATTTAGAATTTAATATGAAGCAAATGAATTGAAAGTGACTAGAAATAACATTAAATACAGCCGCAGTCCAGAAATTACCATCACATTCTGTCTCTGTGTTTAAAACCTTTGATTCAAAATGAGCTCAGCTGAGCTGCCATTCTGCAGCTCTCAGACTGTTCTAGGAAGTGCATTTATTCTAACATGAATGAACCAAAAAGCTGGCCTGAGTCCCATAAGAAGGCAGAATTATTATGGTTATGACCAAGAGTTTTTGTGTCAGGCAGAAACGTGTTTCCCAGAAAATGTAAGTTGAATTAGCTTCTTTGACCCTCAGACTTTTCATCTGTAATATGGAGACAATTCTATCTACTTCTTTAGAATACTCATGAGAACTTGAGATAACAGCTTTAATGTGTTTCGATCAAGGAGTGGCATATAGTAAGGGAAAGGGATTTATGTTATTATTTAAGGCAAGTGGAGTACCATATAAGGCAAAAGCTTGGCCCCAAAAATACACAAGACTGAGAAAAATGCAAAAATCCTGTAGTATTTAATGACTTGCAGCTGAGTGACTGGCCCAGTGGTAGGGCTGAGACCTGAGCCTGGCCAGAGAGTCCAAACCCAGGACTTTTGCTGGGGTTTTTAGAAGGTAACTCCTTCAGTTATCTCAGAAGACTACTCCTACACTGTGAGGACATGAATCTGTAGGTGCAAGGTGTCATCCTGCTGCCTTATGGGTCTAACCCTACAAGAGAAGAAAGCAGACCTAGAGAAAAAAAAAGAGAGTAAGATAATATCCTGATGGTCTCCATCAGGCTCTGAATCCAGCCTTGCCTACTGAAATTTTCAGCTACATAGGCCCATAAATTTTCTTTTTGCTTAATCCAATTTAAGTTGGACTTTTGTTGCTTGCAACCAAAGATTTCTTACTGATATAGCTTGGCCCTGGGCAGAGAGGAAATATGGAGGACTTGTGTAGAGGAAGAGATACCATTTCTCCTCTACCTTCTCCGGAAAAATGGCAGTTCCCCTTCTTATAGACATTCCTCTCCTACCTCCAACAGCCACAGAGAATCCCCATTCTCTTGGATTTATTCCTGTCCCCTGAATCTTTGTTGGAATGAGAGATCCATAAATTAATATAATGATACTGCTTATCTATTAATATTTTATTATTATAAGTGTTCTGCCCTAGGACCTTGGAGAGCAGGCTTGTCTTTGATTTCCCCATAGAGTTTAGCACATAGATAGCAGATAACATACAGACAGCAGATAAGATGTAGGATTTGGAGCACAGAATGTGCATGGGTATATAAAACAAGTACATTGCCCATTCACTAACTTCCTATTTCACTTCCTCATATGAGCTGGAAATGAAATAGAGGAGATGCAGACCATTTGTTCTAACCTGGACACAATTATTCACATTGCTACTGCAGAGAGAGAGGTCAAAAGGACAGGTCATTATAATAGCCTTTTCTCTTCCACATTTGGGAAACCCACTGTGTTCCTCCCCAAGATTCACCATTAACCACTCCTTGCTATCTCTTGGTATCCATTATATGATAGCACATTACATTCTTTTTTTTATTTCAGATTCTGAAATTCGATAATTCACACATATGCATGAAACAATGGAGACATTCAAATCAAAACTCTCATTCTCAGAAGCAGAAAGGACATCATGATTAAGGTTTTTTTTTTCCTGAATTTGTTGCAAATTTGAGGGATGGACCTAAGGAAATTTTAAAGGAGAATGTCTTCTTGTTCCACAGACTGGCTTCTTTTTCCTCCTTAGGAAAGGCTACTCTGCTTTAGAATCCATGAAATATCCATTATGATCAGTACTTTTCTACTTCTTGAGAACTCCCAAGTGCCCAGAGTTGGGACTGTTCCCTGAGATCACAGGAGAAACTCCAGTTTAGGTGGCAACATCAATTTCACAAAGAATCAGTGTCTGATATATTTTAGTTTCTTGTATGACCAAATCCCAAACATCGTTCTGCAGAAGGACTTACTGACACATAATGGGTTTTTGCATTTAGACATTTCCAATGTAGCTGATATTTCATTTTAAAGATGATTTTTCCCCTTTCCTGCTGGTCATAACTTAAGCAAAGAGCTATTTTATAAACAACTTCTGCTTCTAGCCTTCTGAAATAGAAAAACCAAAGGCTGAACATCATGCAAAGTAGAAAAAAAGTGTGATCAGGAACTAGGGGACCTGGATTCTAAATTAGGATGTACTGTGTATTTAGCTTTCTAAAGATTGTTTACTAGACGTGTGGCCTTGGACAGCTTAACCTAGTATCGCCATCTTCAGTAGTTCCCTCATAGATTGTTATGAAAGTTAAATGAAATAAAATTTGCAATGCACTTAATATAAGACTAGACACTATGTAAGTGGCTGTAAAATTGTGTGAGTAGTTCCATTATTATTATTACTAGTGTTGAAGTATAACCAATTTCTTTGATGGCAAGTACATATTCTCTAAAACCAATTACTCTTCCCATCAAGATGGGCTCACTCAGAGGACCTGTTTCCTCCTGAGGCAAAGGATGCACTCATACCTGTCATTCTCTGTGATGATCCTAGACTAGGAATTGTGAATTCCAAGGAGCAAGAAATAAACTGAAGGAAACAAGGGCAATGAGCTAGAAAAAGAACCCTGGCTCCTTGGTGGTGGTGTTCATGTTGATATTTATTCTACTGATTTTAAGCAATTAAAAACACTTATTCTGCATACATTGCATTTACAAAATGCTAAATCAATAACTGGTGTTATCATGATATCAGAAGGAAGTCAGCAAAGGTGGAGATAAGGTATAGTAACTCTGGTGACTTTTTCAGTATTTCATAGCATTATTTTTAGATATTTCTGACTTTTTGAGGATATATGTAATTCACATATCAGAAAAGTCACTCTTTTAACATGCACAGTTTTTAATGTATTCTCAAGTTGTGCAACCATCACCATAAAGATTTCCAAATATTTCTGGAGCTCTTATAAATGTAAGACTTCTGGGAAAGCTTAGGACATATATTATATAACCCTGCCGACAAAAGATTAAAAATCTTCTTGAGAAGACACAGTTTGTAAACTCAAGTCTTCTCAGTACTTATGATAAAAGACAGGGATGCCATGCAAGAACATGTATATACATACAATAAGTGCTAAGAGAGGAGAGGAATTTACAGCCAGGGTTATGTATTACGAGGGAGTCCTCATGCAGAAAGCAAGCCTTCCAAATGAAGGAAAATTAGAGAGAAGGTGTGAGCAGGGAGGACCACCAGATGCAAGGAACTGTCAGGCTAAATGGCCCAAGTGTTAAACTCTTGTCGGGCATAACTATTTTCCCTACTGCGAGACTGCTGGGACTTCAATAGGAAATAGAAAAGAGATTAGATGAAGCCCAGTGATTTCAGCCACAGATCGCCTGTTCCATTTGAAAGTAATTTATATAATAGTGACCAGTAGCAACTCTCAGAAACTCAGGCGTAATGTTTCTTGGCTTCCGTGGGATGTATGCTTTGTGGACTCAGGACAGCATTTAGCCCCTGGTCGGAAATTCCTGCTTTAAAAAGCCATTTTGTCCCATTTTGAAATAAAGTGAGAGTGAAAGCTGTGCCCCATGATGCTTCACGGTTAATAAAACAGCAAAGCCATTTCTGCCTGGGCATAAAAGATTATTTTAAGCATCATCTCCCTGGCTCCTCAGTTACTAAGGGAATCCTGTCTCAGCTCAGCAGCGCAGATGGGCAAGTTGCCATGACGATCCTGCTAGGCCTGTTTGGAGTCTAAATACCACAGATGGAGGAACCATTGTCACTGCATGACCCCTGAGCAGCCTGGCAGTGCCCTCTCTCCCCCTTTACGGTTTGGCCATTCCTTCTCCGAGACCCACCTCACCTGACCAGACCTTGCCTCTGGGGTGCACAGGCACAGTTGGAAGGGAGCTTACGGTCAGCAGCTCATCCTGTTTGATGATAACTTTCTCCTTTTGTCCCAGACTGGGTTGTTCTTGTCTGGTCATAGTCAAGTGCTCATGTCCTTTGGGCACAAACAATTCTTCAGATACATACAATTTTTCAGGTCTCATCCTTGCTTCTCTGAATGGAAGAGATACTAGATATTTATCCAGAAACTGCACTTGGGAACAAAACAAAATAAGGACTAAATCTTATTTTCTTTCCCGTGATTCGGCCAGGCGTAATCTGAAGCTCTTTCACAGGATAGCACTGTGCTGCTAGTAAACAATTTGGTCAATCCATTCTTTCACATGGACACACACATGATATTACTGGTTCTAAATTTGGCTGCAACAGTGTCTTTCATCTCATGTGCTCTGCTTCTAATGTGTCTTTGCCACCTTCACAATCAGGTTGGGTCTGTGTCCCTCTATCTCAAAACTGGGTCTGTTTAATTGTGGTGAAGGGGTATCATGTGACTTCCAAGGCTTGGTCATGAACGGTAATACAGTCCACACACATTCTCCCGGGATCCTTGCTCTTGGAAGCCAACCGCCACATTGTGAGGGAACTCAAGCAGCTAACGTCTACGTGCAGAGACCACATACAGGTGTTCCAGTTGCCAGCCCAGTTGAAGTCTCAGCTGAAAGCCAGCATCTATCACCAGACATGGAGTCAATAAGCCTACAGATGGTTTTGGCCCCCAGCTGATACCATCCACCATCTTTAGGTCATTCCAAGTAAGGCACCAGACAGCAGAAACACTGTGTCCTTCCTAAATTCCTGGGAAAGAGAATCCATACACGAAAATAAAACAGTGATTGTTCCACGCCAAAAAGTTTGGGGTGGTTTATTCCTTTGCAATACTTGCTTTGCAATACTTGCTGCAAATGTGTTTATTCCTTTGCAATACTTGCTGCAAATGTGTTCCTTTTATTTATAATGCCCTTTTTCTGTTATACTCCTGAGCAATCTTCCTCTTCCCTCAAAGAACAATTATGCTACCTCCTCTATAAATATCCTGTCCAGGAGCTTTGTATATACCCCTTTGCCCTGGTGCTTGCCATTTTCTGCTTACCTCCTGTCTTCCCTGCTACCCTGTGAGTTTCTTGAGCACCAAGGGTTTTTGTCTTGATGTCTTTGAGTAGAAGCAAAATCACAGAATAACTGGGGATTTTAGAGCCACACATAAATATTTTTTAATTCCAGTGGGCTACTTTATTAGCTAAGTGGGAACATGACTTACTCTTTGGGTTATATGTAATCACATATGTAAAATGGTGAAAATATCAATCATCATCAGAAAAAAATTTATGTCTATTCTGAGCCAAGTGCTAAAAATGCTAAATAAATAACTGGTGTTATCATGATGATTTTAACATCCCCTAATTTAGTATGGTGTGATTCAAATTCATTTGATTATTCACCAATATTTTGTTAAGTACCTACTACCAAGAACTATTTATTTCATAGTTGATAGTCAATAAATATTTTTAAATGTATATTTTAAAATAATACAAATGACAATGCATTTGGATTCTATGAGCCTTGTTACCAAGAATAATTTTTCTCAGAACTCAAAAAGTAAACTTGAATATAAAAGAGCTAGTTTTTGATCTTGATGTCATATCTCAAAATCAAATCAAGGCTGATACATTTTGAACTTTGGGCTTTGTGGTCTATATTAGTTTTCTCTTGCTGCCATGACAAATGACCCAAAACTAAGTGGCTTAAACAATATAAACTTATTATCTTCCAATTCTAGAGGTGAAAAGTCTGACATGGACTTTTCTGACATGGGTTTTACTGGGCTACTATGAAGTTGTCAGCAGATCATGTTCCTTTCTGGAATCCCTAAGAGAGAATTCATTTCCTTGTTTTTTCCAGCATCTAGAGGCCACTGTGTCCCTGGGCCTATGCACCCCTTCTTCCATTTTCCAAGACAACAATAGCAGGTCAAATTTTGGAAGTATGGTCATTTTGATAATATTAATCCTGCCTATCCAAGAGCAAGGTAGATCTCTCCATGTTCTAAGGTCTTCTTTGATTTCCTTCTTTAGGGTTCTGTAATTTTATTATATAAATCTTTCACCTTTTTTGTTTATAGCAGCACAATTCACAATAGCTAAACTGTGGAATCAACCTAGATGCCTTTCAATACATGAATGGATTTAAAAATGTGGCATATATAAACAACGGAATATTACTCAGCAATAAGAGAATAAAATCATGGCATTTGAAGGCAAATGGATGGAGTTAGAGAAGAGAATGCTAAGTGAAGTTAGCCAATCCCAGAAAACCAAATGCTGAATGTTTTCTTTGATATAAGGAGGCTGATTTATAGTGTGATAGGGAGCAGGAGAATAGATGAACTCTAGATAGGGCAGGGGGGTGGGAGGGGAAGGGAGGAGTATGGGATTATTAATGATGGTGGAATGTGATGATCATTATTATCCAAAGTACAGGAATGAAGACACGAATTGGTGTGTATATATACTGTGTATACAATCAGAGATATGAAAAACTGCACTCTATATGTGTAACAAGAAATGTAATGCATTCCACTGTCAAAAGAAAGAAGAAAAGAAAAGAAAGATTCTGATCTTGGCTGATCAGATCTTTGAAGATTTATACTTAGCATCACCATCCTAAACTCTTGCTTGTCTGGGGCAACATCTGGATGCCAAACTGTGTGTTCCAATATTATACCATGTAACTCTCTTTTCTAAACAAAAAGGTGGTACAGTAAAGTGGTTAAGTTCTTAGATTCTGTATTCAGCCTGTCTGGGTTAAACTTCTGATTTTACCTAACAAATTTAAGGTTTGTAACCTTAGATGAGCTGCTTGTCTTCTTTGTGCCTCAGTTTATACATCTATAAAACGAGGATGATAATAATAGTACCCACCTTATGGAGGAGGATTAAATGAGATGAGTTAATATTTGTAAAGCTTTTAGAATAATCTCTATCACTTAGCAAGAGCAATGTTAAGTGCTAGCTATTTATCATTCTTCTGAGAACCACTAGACCTCCTTCAAGTGGATTTAAAGCCCCAAATGATTATAGCAGCACAATTCACAATAGCTAGTCTCTAGGATTTTCTCCAGACTCTTCATCTGCTAAACTCAGAGGAGACACCCTAACTCTGGTTCCACGTAACCATAATACTCACTGGTCTACAGCCACTCTGCGCAGTCAAAACAACACTGGCATTAGGAGGAAGGCCAGGGAGAGGATGTACTTGACTGAAAGCATTTGGTCCCCTGGCCTGTGATACTCCATTGTCTGTTGCTAACATTTTTGTTTAGCCATCAAAGAAATTTAAAGATATGCTCTGTAGCGTAAATACATTGAGTTTCAGAATCATGCTGAATACAACAGAGGAGGACGCAAAGCTGAGGAACTTTAAATCCACATCACTACATGACCACACTCCTCTTTTTATCCCCCCAGACAGAAGAATTTCCCTTCTTGTAATCTCTTTAACCCTAAAGTCTTTATCCTGATCCAGAAGTCTTAAACTAAAAAAAAAATGTATTTTTAAAAGCCATATATTGAAGTTACAAACTGTGACCTGGTCTTGGTGGAGGAAATTGAGGAAATAGTCATTTTCTTACTGAATGAGTATTTGTGGATGGTATAATATGATCTCTCAGGCTTTCTATTCTAGCTAGCAATGGAATCTCAAAGTTTCTGAAAGTGCATTTATTCATTGCACCATTGGATACTTGACTCACTTCTTCACATCTCTACCAATTTAAAAATATGCTAAATTTCTACAACTGTGGGAAAATGAAAGAAGGCCATGGAATATTTAATTAAAAGTCCAAACTTGTTTAAGATTTTAAAATTTAAAGTATAAGGGATGTTATGAAATAGGGGATGGCATAAATTAGTACTAAAATGTAAACAACCCAATAATGAAAATTTTATTATTCTACAATAAGTCAACCATACAGGACATATCACTAACGTTGTAAGAATTAACAGTAGAGCCAAGTGGCAGGCACATGTAGAAAAAGATTTCTAATGATCCCTTGATTTGAAATGTACTCCTTCTATTGTGATTCTCTTTGGTTGGACATCACTTCAGTAACTCAGAAATGAAAGCATTCGTAATGTTTCATTTAATTAGGAGGGGCATTATTATATAAACTTCCAATCTGAGTTAGTGGAGTAAGAATTACAGAGCTGTGTGCTAAAAAGAGACTGTGTAAGTTATCACTGTTCTTGTCATGGTTTGGATGTGAGGTGCTCTGAAAAAAAAACTCATGTTGGACAATGCAGGAATGTTCAGAAGTGAAACAATTTGATGGAGAGAGCTGTAACCTAATCAGTGGATCAATCCACTGATGTATTAATAATTGAAATGAATTATCAGGTGGTAACCATAGGCAAGTGGGGTGTGGCTGGAGGAAGGAGGTCACAGGGGCATTCCCTTGGGTTTTATATTATGTCCCTGATGCCTTGCTCTCTCTGCTTCCTGGCTGCCGTAAGCTGAGCAGCTTTCCTCTCTCATGCTCTTCTGATATGCTGTTCCACCTCAGCTGAAGACCAGAGCAATGGAGTCAGCCAACCATAGACTGAACTTCTGAAACTGTGAGCCCGAAATGAATTTTTCTCCTGTAAGTTGTTCTTATCAGATAAATGAGGCACAGCAATAGAAACTTGACTAACATAATTCCATTGAGAAACTGAAGTCCTAGAGAGACAAGGTAGCCCCAGGGTCTAAGGCAATTTCTGAAGTATAACATTAGAAATGACGGGAAGCTCCAGATCAGTACCTGTGTGTCCTAGGGAAGCTTAGACTGGGTCCTTCAGCAACTAGGCCTAGTACTTGTCAATTAGCAGCATACTAATTGACCTGTAGGTGGCAATCAGTAGACACACATTTCATGACAGCAGAAAAATCATAGTTTGCTTTGAATTTTATTTCTTCAAAGTTACCATTCTGGACTTAGGAGAGATTTGGCACTAGGGGCAAATGTTATACTAAATGGCTGCCTTATTAATCTTTATGGATCACTATATGTGATATATTAACTTGCCAACTTTCCTCTTTTCCCTTAGAAGTTTCAAGGCAAAGGTGGCAATATATTAGTTATATAGAAACAAATAAAATGTCTAGAGCACAAGTTCTACTATCACACTAATAAGATTTAAATCTTGGCTCTACCACTATCTGCATGACCTTATCTAAGTTATGTAATGTATCCTTGCCCATTTTCTCAACTGTAAAATTGAGATGATTATAGTATTACCACATGGGGTTATTATAAAGATTAAGAAAATACACAAAGAGAGTGAAAATAAGCCCTGATAGCAGCAATAATGATAATAATAATAATATCAACACAATATTTCTAACATACTATATACCACAGACCACACTATTGCTACAAAATGACTACCAATTCCTTCTGAGTGATTGCTACTTTCATCATCATATCCAATTCCATTCTTGGTTTCTTGTCTCCAGAACAAAAATTGAGATGACTAATTGCTGAACTACCATTGCTTCTTGATGACATCCATTCCAAAACAAGTCTCTCTTTCCCTGTTCATATCCTATCATCACTCAGCATATGTCCAAATCTTATAAAAGCCCCTCCCAACTCACTCACATAGAAGCATCCCCAGGTGCATTTTCCTTCTTACCATAGCAAACTAATTAAACTTTATATGAGTTCAGGTATTCTCTCCGTAGTATTTGAATGATGAACTACCACAACACTGAGCACATGTTATAACATACTATATGCACAAGAAATGCTAGCTATCATAGGGAAGTTTTTTATTTTCAGCTTCTTAATGTAACTCAGTTCAAGACTTGTTTGTTGAATGAAGGACCTTTCTTAAGTAACTGTAAAGATAGCTTGAGTAGGGTGAAGAGATATACACTCTTTTTCCTCCAAGGTCTAAAGTGTTATTGAGAAATGTCCAAGGTAACTGCAACAGCAATGGATGGAATGAAAGGACAAGCAAAGTAAAGGTTTTGAGACTTACTGACTGAAGTTCAAGTACTAGCTACAAATTGATCCTTGCCTGAACCTTGCAAGACAGGCTATCCTCAAATGAAGGATATGATATTCAGATCTCAAATGAAGAGAGGAAGCTTAAAAAGCTAAACTTTTAAGATATTTTTTAATTTCTACAAATACTCATCTGACAAATAAGGAAATTGACTTGGTTATAGTAGAATGAATGTCCAAAGGACATACATACTGGTTAGGCTGGATGTGGAACACAGGGGTTGGTTTGTGCTACATTAGCTACCTCTTTTTGCATTACTAATCACCCTGAAGTTTAGTAACAAACAGCATTAAGCATTTATTTTATCTAGCAATTGTGCCTGATCAGGAACTCAGGAGCTTCTTGGCTAATGGTTCAGGCTGAAAGACATTCATGAGTTGCAGTCACCTGAACTCCCCAGGTTGTCTGGGGCTCGTGGATCCACTCATACATGGCTCATACATGGCTCACTCATGATTCACACACAGGTGAAAGGCCTCTCTACAGAGTTGTATGAGGGTCTGCAGAACATGAACACTGACTTTTCCTAGGGAAGCAGTCCAAAAGACTTAAGACAAAAGTGGCAATAGGTTTTATGATCCAGCCCTGGAAGTCACACAACTTCACTTTGGTCATATTCTATTGTTAATACAAGCCAGTCCCATTTCCGTGTCAACTCTGCCCATCTGCCAGATGTGTTGTTTTGGACCCACACCTAAATTCTAATATATAAATATATATCTATAAAATAAAAACAACAACTTCCTTTCAGAAATGTCTTGAGGATTAACCAATACAAGATTATCAAAGCACTGCTTAGCACAGTGAGTTGTCCTACAGTGAGCACTATTCGAAGGGATTTCTCTTTCATTAGCTTTCTCAGAAAGCCTGTCCTTTGTTCTTCTCATTCTTCTAAAAGTTAAACTCTGAACATCCTTTTCCCCGCACCCCTGAAGACGTTTGCACCCTTCCACCCCTGCACACGTGAGCATCCCTTCCACGCAGCACCCTCTTCAGACCCAAAATAGGACTATTGTGGAAGAGGAACTCTAGTTCTGGGGCTTGACCTTCGTGCACGGAATTCATTGGGAAACGGACCGGAAGTTGCTCCGGGCCGGAAATTGCTCCTGTTCCTCTCTTTCTGTCGCGGAGGACGTTAGCAGACGGGCGGTATAAGTGCTGCCCCAGGGCAGCTAGGAACGCGTGGTGCCTGAGTGTGGACGCTTTTAAAGTACAGAGGCGGAGCACCCGGAGGTGTCGGGAACCGAGTCCTCCTCGGCCGCTTCATGCCAGGTTGGAGGCTGCTGGCTCAGGCCGGCGCCCAGGTGCTGGGCTGCGCCAGCGGCGGCGGCCTGGGTGCTAACCTGAGCATGGGGTGTAGGTAGGTACGAACAAGAGAAGGGGTGTAGGGGTCGTGCAGCTGCACAGCGGCGTCCTTGAGCAGTGTCATAGCCTGGCGCGGAGGGGCCTGCCCTGTCTAGAGGAGGAAGGGGCTCTGTCCAGAAGTGAGGCACAGAATAATAAAGAGCGTTAACTTAAAAAAGCATCTCCTAAGGGATTGAAGGTGTGATGTATTTTAAAATGCTTATAAACAGGCGATTAGCTGCGAATATTATCAGTGGCAATAATATCCCCCAGCTAATGAGCATGTAAAATATGTCAGACGCTCTGTTAAGTGTAGTGCACGTTTGCACTTATGTGAGCAAACTATCGTCGGTTTACAGGTAAAACGGAAACTTAGGGAAAGCAACTTGCCCACAGTCATTTAACACATATTGTTAAATCGCAATTCTAGCCTAGCTCTACCTAACTACAAAAGGGAATGGACCGCCAAAAGCTTTCTTTTCTGACCCCCCTCCATGTAAAAATAACACACCTCCTTTCTGACCGTCACCCACTAAGGTTTCTCTTGATATATTCACCTGGTCATGTCTTTTGGGGTCTTCTAACTTTGTGACGCCAACCAATTTCTTCATGTCTGTGTGCCTAGGCCGTGTCATTGCAGGGAGGAGATGAACTTAGAGAAACATCAGTGCTGCATCCCGCCACCTCCACTGAATATAAAACTATTAAGATACACATTCAAAAATACACATGGGATAATGACTTCAAATGGGATAGTGTCTAGGTAGAACTACTTTATCAGGAATTGGTTTATCCCAGAGGAGATTAAGAACTTTTCTTCCAGGGTAACCATTCATGGTAAAATGTGAGCTCCATTGTGATCATAAAGAATATTAGGGGGTGGGAGGGATTCACAATTCAAACCCTTTCCTCAGGCTGCAACTACATTTTCTAACATGTGGCCTCCCTTTCTTACATTAAATGGAAGATTTGTGATTTACATTAATTTTCATTTTTACAGAACAAACATCTGGCTTTTTGTTAGAGGTCTCCATGGCAAGAGTAGTACTTGGTGGTATGAGCATCTTTCTGAGGAAAATGCCTCATTCGTTAAGCAGTTGGTCTCTGATGAAGATAAAGCCCAATTAGCAAGTAAAATGAGTCCTCTGAAAGATGAACCATGGCCTGTACATCCTTGGGAACCAGGTAATTCTTTTTTTGTTTGATGAGTTCTAATTTTTGTGTGGATGGACATATTTAAAATTATAGGGATTGCTGGATAAATTTTTCATCTCTTGAATTAAGGTTCATGTCTTCAGTTTGTGTGTTTCATTGTGATTTGGTTTGCAAGTTTATTTCTGGCTTCCTAATCTGTTAGTGAAACACCTCCTCAAGAAACTGTTTTGAGGTGAAAGGAGACTCATTCTGCATACATTCTCATTTTCTTCAGATAAACAGAACACAAAATAAATCAGCAAAGAAGGGGTAGAATATGATGTAAAAATTGAATGTGTCACAAAAAATGGTTTCAGTTGGGATGTTCCAACATTTTAGGTTTGCCAAGAATGACCCCAATATTAGCTCTTTGTATCTGGTGAGATATTAAACCCGTGTGTGGCCAGACCAAGAAAAAAAAGGCCTTTCCCATTGAGTCTGTAGTCTCTGGTTGGATATATTGTGACAGTTGATTGTATAGTAGCCAAAAGTTCTTAGTAGAGCATCTTTGCTGATTATGCAACTAATGTAAGTGTTATGATAGAAATTAGCATATTTAACACTATAACTGGTTGTAGCATACCTTCTTAGAATTTAAGTGGTAGATTTTTTTTTTTTAAGATAGAATTTTTTTTTTTAATTTATTTTTTCAGTTTTTGGTGGACACAACATCTTTATTTTATTTGTATGTGGTGCTGAGGATCGAACCCAGGGCCCCGCACATGCCAGGCGAGCGCGCTACCGCTTGAGCCACATCCCCAGCCCAGTAGATGTTTTTTGATTAATAAAGTTGGGCATGAATTGATACTACATAAGCACAATGATGGATTTATGTATCCTATGTATATGCTATTATTTAAAAACCAGAATATGCCAGCTTACCTTATTTTCTTTATTTGGTACAGTTTTCTTTCATTTGTTCATTTTACAAACATTTATGAATATCAATATATTATGCCAGGCATAGTTAAAGACATGGCATCTGTTACATCTGTAAGGATCAATCTTGTTTTACTCTGTGACCACACTAGCATATTTTTTTATATGCCCGCTCCTTGTATTAAAACCAGATTTTAGGAGAGACTATTAGATCATATTGGCAAGTGTTCAGAAGCTTTTGTTTTAATTTCCAGGTTCTTCTAGAGTTGGCCTTATTGCTGTGAAACTGGGTATGATGCCTCTGTGGACTAAGGATGGTCAGAAACATGCAGTCACATTACTTCAGGTAAAAAAGAAACAAAACTGGAAAGTGATTTTAGTATGTCAAGATCTCTTTGGACTTTCATGATTATTTTTTTGTATCCTGAAACATGTAATAGTGTGGTGAAGAAAAGAGTATTGTCAGACATAGATAATATCAAAGAACTTTTCTTCTGATGATTTCAGGAATGTTTTGAATCTTGCCTGAGCAGTGACCTGATACTGGTATTGGGATAACTGCAGCTGTACATTGGGGTTAAGTGCAAACCTAGCTTCTCACAGACTTGCCAGTTTAATTCATTATTGGGAAAACATTTTGATCCCATCTTATTTCCACTTACAGAGTTCTTTCAGCTCCAAATTATAATTTTGATCTCTTTGCTAACAACAGAATGTAATATACTCTTCTCTGAAGAAGCCACATTTTGTTCACTGAGATGAGGTACACTTGAATGGTTAAGAAAGTGGGTCCTGGGAGAGCATACCTCTGAGTTTAAATCCTGGTTCTGACATTCACTTTGTTCCTTGGAGCACCATACCTCATCTGTAAAAGATAAGTTCTATTCTGTGAAAGAAATAATTCTGACCTACCTCAGAAGGCTATTGAGAGGACTGCACAAGATAATAAATATCAGGCACTTGAAACAACATTAAATGTCTAGAAATTGAGCAACTGCTGTCTTCATTACTATAGAAAGAGCATTAGGAGAATATCACTGTCCCAGTCACTTTGAACAACTCAGTTAAATCTTTGGGACCTAGTCTCAGACAAATAATTAGACAAGTGGTGATAATTAAGTACTCTTAAGTATTTAGAATGCTAATAAGACACAGATAGCCTACAAACCTTCATAAATTTTTATTGGTTCTGAATGATCAAGTACAGGACCATGGTTTTGACTCATTTGGGAAATTTGAAAGTTTTCAGGAATGGCAGGTAGGATTGTAGATTGATACAGCCATTTCAGAAAATAATTCAGTATTATGTAGTTAAGTTTAGATAGTTTAACAATTCCCTTCACAAGTGCTACTGGAAAATTTGAACAAGTGTGTGCCAAGATTTCTTTATAACAGTTTACAGCAGCATCACACTTCATGCTCCAGAAATGGAAATATCCCAATGTCCATTAGCATTAGAATGGGTAAATAAATCATTTCATAGTCACAAAATGAAATGCTATGCAGCAATGAAAATGAACAGCGTAGAGTTACACACAACACAGAGAAACCTTACAAAACCATGTTGAGCAACAGAAGACATGAAAGAGTATATACAGTCTAAACCAGACAACACTAGATCCGTTATTAGGCAGTCCTCCCAAAGATAGTAATCATAGAGAAAAGTGATTACCATAAATGTCAAGAGTTATTTCTAGAGCACTGCTTCTGAAATTGTAGTAAGCCTCGGAATCATCTGGAGGTCTTATATAGCAGTGATTCTGATTCAGTGGATCTGAATTAGAGTTGGAGAGTGCATTTTTAGCAGGTTCACAGATGTTGTGGATTGTCTGGGGCCCACACTTTTATTCCTGCTCTGGAATAAAAAGGCAGAGATATGATTGGGAGATACACAGAAGTTTTGGGGATTCTACTTCTTGAATCTTTATAAGCATTCATTTCATTGTATATTTATATTTTATGTGCTTTTCTGTTTGTTGTATTTGACAGTTTTTTAAAGTTTTAGTTGTATATTTTAAGATTGTGATTGGCATTACAGGGATGATGAGTTAAATAACTTTGGAGAATTTCTAATTATCCTAGGTCCTCAATGTATTTTGACCCTTTTATTTTTTTTTTTTAGGTACAAGATTGCCATGTTCTAAAATATACTCCAAAGGAAAACCATAATGGAAAAACCGCGGCCCTGACTGTAGGAGGAAAAACTGTATCACATTTCCATGTAAGGATATATTTTCATTCCTATACTAGTACATTTTATTAATTTCAGATATTTATTCTTTCGTGTTTTGAGATCATTCTATAGCTACAAATTTGCATTTATCCATGAGGAAACTTTTGTGTTTGGGGGGAGGCAGTCAAACAGGGCCATTTTGCTCAGAAGTCTGTGGGAATTTGAGTTTGTTCCAGTACCTCCCCCTTCATCTGGAACAAGTGATTTACCTCTCTAATGTTAGTGTTTGTATATCTGTAAAATGAAGATAAAAAAAATGCGAACTGATAATGTTTGTCACAAGGATTAAATGTTTTTCAAATTTGCATGAAATATAATAGACACTCAATAAATTTGGTTATTTCGTTGTTTTTATTCCATTATTCCCATGGAGATTGACTCAGCATTTGACACCAACAGCATGTAAGGATTCCTTTTTTTATCTCTTAGAAGGAGCTTTTGGGAGAAAGCTGTGTAGGAACCCTCATCAGATTTTTTTTTTTTTTTAAATAAAACATTTTTCTCTAAGTATACTACTAATAGAATGTTGACTGAAATTTAAATTAGGGGGGGGGACTGCCCAATTAGTGGGGCAGTTTTTGTTGTGTAACTCTAAGCAAAAACTTTTTAGGTAAAGTGATGGTTTTCACTAACAAAACATCTTTAGATTTACTAGAACATATTGCTTACCCCTAAGCAAACACTTTTTCATTATAGGTCGTTTATGATTTGAACATGCACCCCATACTGTCCTTCTATCAAAACTAGCAAATGTTTATTGTTTGCCCATTATTTCTTTGTCATAGTTAACTTCGTTGAGTGTTTATTACATGCTAGTTACATAAGCATTAAGCCTTTTACATTTATTGCCTTAAGTAACCTTTTAAGCCTCTTAAACTGAAGCAGTTAAATAATTCACTCAGGATAGCCTATTTTTAAGAGGAATAGTGACAGATTCCAGAATCCTATGTGCTTAACCATTTCTTGGTAAGAGAGATGAACAAATAAATTATCCAGTCTAGTACAATATTATTAGAAATCCAAGAAGCACAGAACTAGAGATAGCCAGTTCTTCCTTGGAAAATCCCAAGTGGTTTCAGACCAAGAAAGGAAAATAAATGTTGAAGGCATGCCAGTGGGAGTGGTTTCTCCAGAGACAGGTGGGATCACGTGTACATGGGAAGAGACGTATGATATGGCTGCATCTTAGTGTGTGGTTGCAGATGCAGGTGTGGACCAGTGAACAAGAATGGCAAAATAACTGTCAAGATGGGTGTGAAGGAGTTTAGACTTCAAGGAAATTTCTTGAATTTTTTAACCAAGGAAGTAACTGGATCAAATTGTTATCTTGGTTAACTACAATTAGAAGAGTCTGGTTTCAGGGAGTACTTTTAGGAAGTTGTTTTAAGAAACTAGGAGATAGTTGATACCTTGAATAGACTTGTGAAAAACGGAGTGGGTATGGGGATGAGGGTAAAAGGACTCAGGCATAGAACTGTTTGTAAACAAGCATCTGAGTCAGTGCTGATGCCATAAATTGGGAAGGGACAATGAAAGGAAAGCTTTGGAGGAAAGATGTGTTTGAGGTGATTCCAAAAAATCCAGATGAAGTTGTCCTATTAATAGTGAAAAATATTTATTTGTCAATAGTGATTGAGTCGTCTTATAGAACTGGCCAGTTTCATAAGTGTTAGAGAAGTTAGCTAATTTTGAATATTACAGTAACATAGTCTTTTTTTTTTTTCCTGGTAATATCCATTCTTAACAGTTAAGTACCTATCAAACTTAAGTTTCAGTAATAACACAATGAGATATTTGTGGAAACTTTAAAAATATCAAATGTTTGAATTTTTTTAATTGTATAAATGTGTACCAGGCTTCATGTGACTAATTCTTTGGTTTGGCATAATACTACTGCTTTCTAATTGATTTTACTTTGTTTCTGTAATAACTAGTATAATTTTTTTTCATTATCAGTTTTGTAAATTCATAACTTTATGGCCTTGCTCTTTGTAAGTCAGACACTGGGTTGGGATAATTTATTCTGCTTCAACAGATCTGTGAACATTGCTTCTTCCAAAATAAGAGATAGTGGGAACCAGTGGATGTAGACTTGAATTCCAATCCTGTGCTCTGTCATTAGTTTTTTTTTTTTTTTTTTTTTTTTTTTTTTTTTTGTGTGTGTGTGTGTGTGTGTGTGTGTGTTGCTGGGATTGAACCCAGGGCCTTGTGCATGTGAGGTAGGCACTCTACCAACTGAGCTATATCCCCAGCCCCACTCATCTTTAGAACTTCCATCTTCTTTCCCATAAAACAAGGAATAGGACTTGATCTCTAAATCCTCTTCTAATTCTGGAAGTCTCACTTTGGTTCTCTGAACATTTTAATTCTCAAGAAAAAAAAAACAAAAGTTCCAAAGCAAATGTGCTTGGGAGCTCAGTTTAATTTATTCTGTCTTACTCAGCTATGAAGATGTGTTATAGGTAAGATTTTATGAAATAATACTAGTAGTATTAGTATAAATAACATAGTATTAGTAATTTAAATACTATAGAAATTATATTATTGTAGTTTCATACTCAAGACTATGGTCCCCATATTTTTTCTCACGTTCTTATAGCTTTATCTTCTTCACAGTAAGGTGATTGGAATGTTATATTCTTAAGTTGTGGATTTTGCCGCTCTCAACTTACAGGAGCTTTCATGTAATTATTCCCTTCTTCAGGTAGGAAGCACTGCAAAGGACCTTTTTATGTGATTTCCTCAATATATAGGTTTTTTATTACAGTATTAAAAAAAGCTTTGCCTATAAGTAACCTTTTTTTAGAATGAGATGTGAATATGAAGCTTCAGATTCTTTATAAATAAAGCAATTTTGTTTGAAAAGGAAAGAGATTTTGAAGTACATAACCGTCCTCTTGCATATTTTATGCAAATAGATTCTATAAAGTAGAATAAAGCTACAAATTGATCATAGAGGGTTTCTTTTAAAGTAAGATCTAATAGAGCTAGAACTGTTTGAGGAATTTGTGCCCTCTAGGAATTAGACTTGTTTGATTTTTGCTATTTTTGTATCTTATAAATAAAAACTGATATAGTACATACTATTTTGAATAAGGAACTTACTGGTCCATTGGGAGCCTTCAGGTCCTTCTTTTTGATAAGAGGGAGTGTTAAGGAAGAGAAAATAGGAACTTCAGTGGTCTTACAGGTTGATCAAATCAATTCATCTTAAGAGCAGAGAAGCATTTCCATTGTTGTAAGGATAATTACAAAGAACTTTGAAGAGGTGGGGGAAATGCATCCTCATCGATTGGATTATTCGAGTATGACAATGCTGCCAGTCTTTAAAATTGTCTTGAAATCATTTATTTGAACATTTTAAAAAGAAAAGATGGTTTCATCTTAACTTGATCATTTTTCTCATGACTGAGACCTCATTAGTTTTGTAATATTATGATTTTAACAGAAAAAAATCTAAATATTCAATTTTATTAAAATTGAAAAATAATAATAAGTAGATGTTACTTAGTTCTTTTTAGGTTTTAAGTCAAGGAAAGAATTCTTCTCAGAAACTTCTTTGTATACTTCATTGTCTAAACTGTCAGTACGTGCTTGGATCTAAAGTTAGAAATGGAGATAATAAAACCATATAAGTAACTCACAGGCCAGCAGGCAGGCAAAGATACACAGAAGTAGATAAATAAGTGATTTGAACAGTAGTATATGCAGGTTCTAGGTTGGTGTAGACAGAGGAGCAATGGATTCTAGCAAGGCTGTTCACAGAGGATTTGGATGGGAAATATAACTGGAGCTGGAACAAGAAACATATGTAACACAGTTTTAATGATCTTCATTTGGAGGTGCTGGGTAGGAAGGAGATTATAAGTTAAGAGTGGCATAGACAGACACAGGTATGGATATACAGGACACTATGGTCCATTGGGGGCCTGCAGGTCCTTCTTTTTGATTAGAGGGAGAGTTGAGGAAGAGGAAACAGCAAGGAAATAGATATACTGGTGCTGGTTATATTTTGATGAAAGAGGCACTCTTTACATCAGAAAATATAAAATGATATTTTTTTTGGCAAGTCTTATAGCAATCTATATCAAGAGTTTTAAGTTAATTAAGGGGAGGGTAGATACCTGGAACATTATTATAAGGAAACAAGATGTTCATAAAATTTTATTTTCAGAGATATTGATTGTAGTTATATTTATAATAGCAGGAAAAAAAGTAGGATTGAGGAGAAGAACAGACAATAAGAACTACCAGAAGCTGGGGATACAGTAGCAAGTAAAACAAGTCTCTGCCTTCAGGAAGCTTACATATTGTGGGATTGGGTAGCATTCTATAGAAGATAAAACAATATTTAAAGTTATTTTGAAGATTAAATATAATATTTAAAATCTTTGAAGATTAATAAATCAGCTGAGTGAGTGACAAGTGACAGAAGTGGTGCTATTTTAGATAAGAGTAATTCAGAAAAGGTAAATTGATATGTAGAGGAAGACCTAAGTAAATGTGGGAGCAAGTCACCCAAAATTCTGGCAGTAAAGCTCAGCAGGCAGGGGAAATAGTATACATAAAGAACTTGAAACTAGTGTTGGATATGATCTTAGATCAGTAAGGGAGTTCATTTCTTCTGAAGCAGGGTGAGCCAAGAGGAGAGTAGAAGATAAGATCATTGTGTAGAACCTTATAAACCAGGGACTTAGGACTTAATTCTGCATTGAGGTGGAAGACACAACAGAGATATGACATAGCTTAAGTTTTAAAATGATTATGGCAGCCTGTGAATTGAGAATGGACCAGGGAATCAGGAATAAGGAAACATGGACCAGGCAAAAGATTGTGGTATGGAGGGGAGGGGAGGTAGGAAATTTGGTGTGGGCTGAATTTTTAAATAGAACTTGTGTCATGTGAAAGAGAGGGGTGACCACAGAGTTTAACCCAAACAACCAAAGTTGGCATTTATTGAGATTTGGAAAACTAAGAGAAAGCAGTCTTGGGAGGAAGTTGAGTCAATTTTAGATGTTAAGTATGAATTGCTGTTTGATATTAAAGTAGAGATAATGCAATTGGACTTGTAAATTATAGTTCAGAAAATAATTTGAAATTAAGTTAGAAATGTGAAGCCATTTACATATATGAGAACTAAGAGAGTAATGACTAGAAGCCAGGTGAAAGTCTTTCAAGGAAGGAGTAGTCACCTGTGTTGACTATCCCTGATCAACATTGACCATTGTATTTGAGTATTAACTAGTGCATTTGACTATGTAGAGATCATTGATTACCTTGCAAGCCTCTTTATATTGAATATTAGGAGCTGAGAGCACCTGATTAAAGTGGATTCAGAGAATAGGTAGAGAGAAAGTAGACTTAGCAATTCTTTTGAGGAGCATTTGAGGAGCATTGCTGTAAAAGGGAACAGAAAAAATAGCTGAAGAATATATGGTCAAGGAAAATTTTTTGTTTTAATATGTGGGTTATTATGACATGTTCATACACTAATAAGAAAGCGTTGGTTGGTGTGGACTCATGAGATACTTTAAAAAAATACTGGTGCCTGGGCTCCACCATAGAGCAGTGAAGTTAGTCTCCCAGCAGAAGACTGGGACATTTTCTAAAAGCTCACCATATACATTTCATGTGCAACCAGGAGTGGGTTGGGAGGATAGCAGTACAGGAGTGCTGGGACAGGTAGTTTGACTTATTTGGTGGTGGGAACATGAAGAAGTTCTCTTGATTCTTCAAGTTGAACAGCTCAGAGAGAGGGGAAGTAAGGAACAGTGCTGTAGATTTTAGAAGAGGATGTGATTTTGTTTTAGTCAGCTTTTTCACTGCTGCAACCAAAAGACCTGACAAGAACAATTAGAGGAGGAAAAGTTTATTTAGGGGCTCACAGCTTCAGAGTTCTCAGTCCACATGTAGCTGACTCCATTGCTCTGGGCAAAAAGTATAGCAGAACATCATGGTGGAAGAATGTGGTAGAAGAAAGCATCTGGGAACATGGCACCAGGAAGCAGAGAGAGAGACCTCTCCTCACCACGACAAAATATAAACCCCAAAGGCACGCTCCCAGTGATCGCTCCTCCTCTGGCTACACTCTACCCACTTTTAATCACCACTGAGTTAATCCCTATCAGGGGATTAATTCACCTCTTATAACCCAATAATTTTATCTATAAACTTTCTTGCATTGTCTCACACATGAGCTTTTGGGAGACAGCACATATCTAAACCATAACAGACTTAATTGCCTTGGAGTGTGTAAGAAAGATTTAACCAGAGAAATGTGGTTATTGGTCAGACCACGTTTGGGATTTACTTTAAAGTGTGCCATGACATTTAAATGTGACCTATTGTGTTTTCTTCCAGTTGTTTCAGAATAGGTGCAGAGTAGACAAATAGTTGATTTCCTGGGTTGTGGTCCTTGATACAGTATCTAGTCAGAATTCTAATATGAGTAAAACAGGTTGTGGTGATGCACACCTGTATTTTCAGTTACTCAGGAGATTGAGACTGGAGAATCACAAGTTCAAGGCCAGCCTGGGCAATTTAGCAAGATCTTATCCTAAAACAATCAAATAAGAGCAGGGCACAACTGTCTTTACTACAGAACAAAGATTTATTGTATACTATTTTTTGAAAAATTGTATAGATGGTTAGATCCTAAGCAATAAGATTATTTGTTCCTAGAGTTACAATGGATCATAGATGTAAATCTCACCTTCCTTAAATGAAGGGAATAGGGTGCGCTTTGTTCAATAGGGAAATAGTGTGCTTTCATTTTTTTCTCACATGTTTGTAATGTGACTTGGATCTCTATATATTAATCTCTACTTTTCACATTTAATATATTACTAATGTGCACCACTTTTCCTCTAGAAACCTACATCTGTATTGAAATTTTACCGAGAACTTGGATTGCCACCAAAACAGAAAATTAAAATCTTTAATGTAACAGATAATGCTGTAATTAAACCAGGTAATCTGAGGTTGGGGAGAGGAGGGAGGTAAAAATACCCAATTATGTGACTTGTTTAATGTCAGCTATTTCAATAAAGCTGAATCTAAAATACAAATCCCAAACACTTTATTTTTAAATATAAGATACCATCTGATTTAATCACTAGGAACAAACAATTCCTTGTCTCTTATAAATGGAGAAAGCTGTAGGGGACTCTTTGTTTTCTGTGAGAGAGGGAGGAACACTTTTGTTTTTAATGTAGAGCTTCTTATTTGGAAAAGCCACTTTCAAATAAATACACTAACTTTTAAAATTCAAGGTTCATTGTTTGCAGGCTGGCATTCTGTTATGTGAAGAATAACTAGGCTCTCTTTAGTGAGAAAATGTAGCCTGAAACTGGAGAGTGACCTACAATATTAAGATTCTTATTTAAAATTTCCACAATGTTTTACCTGATCCATGGAATGTCAGAAAGTAGAATTTGATATATGATTTTATCTGTCACAAATGCAGCTTTTTAATGTTTTTGAACTTAAAAGCCCCCCGATTTCTTGAATATGAATTCTAACAAGATTGTAGAAATTTTTAACTTTTATATCTTGAAGGCAAAAAGTAAATTGAATTATAGATAATTTGCTCTGAAATGGTTTTAAATAAATCTTTGGCATTAACTCATCTAATTTTCTTAAACCCTTTGTGCACATTTAGAGTAAGAATAAAAATTGAATCCACACCAACTTTTGCGATTGCTCTAACCATATGAAGTTATTGTTTTTATGAATCAAAAATGGTAAAATAGCAATTTAAGTCATTCAGCTTCATAGAAATGCACCCTATGTAATATTCTTGGAATCTCCCCAATTTTTCTTTTTTTAAATTAATATTTTTGATTGACAGATGATAACCATATTCATTTAATGGGGTATATTGTGATTTTGATATATGTAGGCAATGTGATTAAGTCCCTATTTTTTCTTAATTCAAGGTCTTTCTCTTGCCAGGTAAATCCAGGTTATGTCCTACCTTAAAGAAAACTACTGGGCTGGGGTTATAGCTCAATGGCAGAGTACCTTCTTAGCATGTGTGAGGCACTAGGTTCAATCCTTAGCACCACATAAAAAATAAAATAAAGGCATACTGTCCATCTACAACAACAATTAAAAGTTTAAAACAAAAAGAAAACTACTCTCTGAAATCCCAGTGTACTTTACTACTATTATGCAAACTAACTGAAATTAGTTTTTAGTTACATTGGTTCCTGGGTTCTTTGTTTGTTTGTTTTTATCTCTTTTTTGGCTGTATCAATTTGATTCTTTACCAAGATGATAAATTTCTTAAGGTCAGGGGCCTTCTTTAATACTTTTGCATTTTTAGCTATATGTATTTGTAAATATTTTGTAAGTATTTGTTAATAATTGCCAAATTAAGTAGTTTTAATAAATGTTAATATCTAATATATATAAACAAAATACTGTGAAAGATTTCATCACAAAATTTTAATTTTTTTAATGACTTATTTCCCAAGGAAATTTAAAATTTACATATAATTAAATGCATATAAATAGACATTTTGTAAATGTTTCTATATAGAGTTAGGAATACCTATAATGACAATTTTTGCTCTTGCAAATATTGGGGCACATATTGAAACAATGACCAGTACATCAAAATTCTAATACATATGGGCCTTTTAGGGCTATTGTGACCATACCATCCATGATCATTACCTAGCATATGAGGGGCCTGGGTTCAGGTAATTAAAGTTTCTATTTTTCTCCAATGGGTGATAAAAGACTTGCTCAAGCCCCAACATGTTTTTAGTTCTTTTCTTATTTTTTTAATGTAATATAGATAATATATCCTAGTTCATTTTACTTATTTACCAAAACAACTAGGAATTTTCAGATTGTGAGTTCATCAGCAATCATTTTGACCAGCTCCACTTTGGCCTCTGGCTGGTGGCTCCCTTCAGCACCGTGTCCCTCATGCTAGGCCACCATGTTCTTTAGCCAACTAAAAGACATGTTTGTTGAATAGTGTCATTGTTTGGGTATTTCTAATGTTTATATTTGCAGAAGAGACCTTTCTGTTTTTTATGAAATTTAATAGCTAAGAGGCTTCCTGGTTCTAGTGTTTGTTTTAAAAAGTTGTTTCTGTGTTAATACATTTCATGTTGATTTTTTGTTTTCTTTTCACAAAGGCACTCCTCTTTATGCTGCTCACTTTCGTCCAGGACAGTATGTGGATGTCACAGCCAAAACGTAGGTCCTCATAGCCGTCTCTTTTCCTTTCGTTGTTCCTCATTGTTATATATAAGTGATATTTTTTTGAAAGCAAAACTTCTTAAATGTTTTAACAAGAGTCTAAGTTGGTAGAAATCAACTAACAAATGTTAACTTTGAGTCATATGTAGACTGGACATGGTATTTTTGTTACTGTAGCTTTTTCATATCTTACCATTCTTGCCAAATAGCTTAGTGCTGGCTAGATGATCTCCAGGAAACATCTGGATCTTTTCAAAAATTTTAAAACTTCAAAAGTTGGTTAGTGTTTCTGGATTTAATTGCAGCTGAGTGCCAAAATAAACCCCTGTTTTAAAAAAAAAAAATTGGTTAATGTTACTTCACCAGGGGAGGAAACAATCAAGCTCTTACATAGGTTTCTATAGAAATTATTCTGTATAAGTTGTTGGAATTCAAATGACAAGAGTAAATAAACTCCAGGTATCAGCTGTTATCCATTCCTCTTATTCTCTCATATAGATCATAATTTCATTTCTGTGCATAATTTTTCACCTTTTTGTTATGACATCTGTAAGAATATTCTGACTAGAAACCCTTGAAAGAACCAGGTGTCCACATGTGATCAGGAATTGTCTTGTGATCTCAGTGGCTGAATAGAGTTTGTTGTTGTTGTTATGTCTTGTTTTGGATTTTCTTTTTTGTTGTTGTTTTATTTTTGTGGTGCTGGGGTTCAACAAAGCGGCTTTTCTCCACAAAGAGTCAGATATAGCCTTCATTTCCACACCATCATCACCTATTTTCAAATATGGGCCATTGCCAAAGCTACTAGATACCTTTATCTCTGTTCAACTATTTAGAAGTGAAGCAGGATAAATTGGTAGGGTAAGTTCTCTTTTTAGGGGGAGATATGAACCTGATGCTTTTCTTTTCTTTTTTTTTTTTGCTTCCTAATTGTCATGGACTTGTCCCAAGAAATCACATGTTTCTTGGGAACTTTGTTTTGCTTTCCTTTTCAAGAACTTGAAATGTTGACGCTTTGATTTGGTTAGTTGAGGTATGTGTTGTAAATCAGATTATTTTATTTTTTAGTTAATTTATTTATTTATATTTTACGGTAGTGGGATTGAACATAGTGGTGCTGTACCACTTAAATACATCTCCAACCCTTATTTTTTTGAGACAGGCTCTCCTTAAGTTGCCAAGAAGGCTGGCCTCCAAGTTATCCTCCTCCTATCTCAGCCTCCTGAGTCACTTGAATTATAGGCATGTGCCACCACACCTGGTTAGAGTATTTTACCTTTTTTTGGGAGGGGGGGGTACTGAGGATTGAACTCAGGAATACTAATCCACTAAGCCATAATCCAGCCCCTTTTATTTTGATTCGGAATTTTGCTAAATTACTAGACTAGCATTGAAATTATAATCCTCTTGCCTTGGTCTCCCCAGTTACTAGGATTACAGACAAGTGCTACTACGCCTGGCATAGATTATTTTACTTTTTTAATTCAGAATTATTGTATAAAATACATCATAGTAATTCTGTTACTGTATACATAGTTCATGTTGTGTTAATTTCATTATATGTTTTACAGGATATATGGGATATTCTAAAAAGCCATGCAAAGTTAGGGGCTTTTGTTAGCAGTTGTCTTGTGGCCAGGTTTGTGGATTTGCTTGGATAAGAGCCTAACTTTACAAATACGTATGTTCAGTAAAAGATTTTACTTCATATGTTGCTATTGAGTTACTTTGGTTTCTTTTTAAAAGTTATTTTTAAAACTTTAGCCCTTTTGTGAGTATAAAGTGAAAGGGAAATTTCTTTTGTATTCCTAGAAAATAAGAGTATATAAAGTTGTGTGCCCATCTCAAGACTAAATAGCTGCTAAGAGCTAAGAGAATAGCCCAAGGATTTAAATAGAGAAAATCAACTCTGGAGAAAGGAGGACCCTCTACACCCATATGAGAATATCTTCACTATTGCTTGGGCTGCAGTACAGTATTTTGTTTAATTTTGACTGTGTAACAGTGTGTTGGGAGAGTTACCCCACACAGGCTTACATTGTATTCTAGTGTGCATACCTTCATGTTGAATTTCCTGAGGTCAGATTGAATTGGATTTTTTGCTAAATGTTTCCAGTGACTATAGCTTTTATAGCTGATATGTTGCTATATCTGTAAGATGCTTTTAAATACTTGTAAACTTGTAGGATTCCTTGTTCTGTCTTATGTGGTGCTTGATTTGAATTCCTCTGAATGTGCCATTGGCTCCTTAGCTGCACACAGTCCTAGTTACTGTTGCCTCTTTGCCACTCACTTCCCTAGACTGTAGTGTTTGTACATATGCCCACATGCTTTTATGTGCATTTGCATGCTTTTCTTCTTTTTTAACTCTTATGTCCTTCTCCTGATGCTTCTCATTTGTGGGCAGTTCCCCTTGCTTGGAGTTTAAATTCTTGGCAGCCAATATAATGTTCTTTTCCCTGTTAACTTCAGTAAGTTCTGTGTCTTCTCAGTTCCTTACTACTATTTAGTGCCAGATTCATTTAGGGCCAGAGGTTTTCTACCCCATCTTCCATTTTCAGCCTTGGTTTTAAAATTTTGAGACATCTAAGCTTCATCTTACTTGCACTTGTAACAAGATTATTAATCTTGTTACTAACAAGTGCAAGTACGTACGCTAGAGTTAAAAATTTTGCAGTGTCGTGGTTGGTGAGGGGTGATGAGGGGAAGTGGACTTACAGGCTGAAGCAGTAGTGGCTTTTTCACTTGAGTGGGCTTCAGAATCTCCTGAAGGGTTTGTTCAACAGACTGATGGGCCTCCTCCACAGAGCTTCTGACAGGTCTGACAAGTTTCCAGGTGACGCAGATGCTACTGCTCCAGGAGCACACTTTGAGAACCACTGGCCTAGAAAACTGTTGAGCTCCTCAGTTAAACAAGCTTGTCTTCCTCCTTTTTTTTACCCAACACAGCATTCAACAGGCCTTTCTCTCCTTAACTATGGTCAAGTTGTAACATACAAATGTGTTTAAAACACACCAGTTAAATTTATCCAATTGAAAATAACATTGTCAATAAAATGAGCTGCCTGTTTACTACTTACATTTTAGCATAAAATTGAAAATCATTATGTTTATTTATAGGCTTCATTATCCTTTCATTAGAAAAAAATCCAATTATTAATCTCTACTTATATTTTGACTTTCAGGCTTTTTTTTAAAAAACCTAATATCTTCAGTTTTAAAATGTTGAAAGGAGAAAACACTCTTTGCTCCCCCCAAAAAATAAAAATAAATAGAATCTGTTTACCTCAGGAAAGAAATTGTGTGTAGACTTTTAAAAAAAAAAAAAGCAATCGATCAGTGACCAACAGTAGCAGCTTCTTCTTGAAGATATTCTTAAAACTTAAATGTCTCTTTTCTAATAATTACAGTAGAAATCTTACCTCAAAATATACTTTGTGTTTACCTGTACTCAATTTGGTTATAATTCTCTGTATAAATAGGGACCGTTTACCAGTGTTTCTTTGAGATATGAGGTGAATATGTATTTACCAGAGTTCAATTTAATTTTTGCTTTTATACCAGAAATAGTTTTTCACCTAAAGGATCAGAAAATACAGATTGAGTTTTGATTGTATGGGAAAAGATTTTTACATCTAATGTGTAAACCATCTAGCAGAATAGTTTTACAGTTTTATCATACTGTTAGTAGATAATAAAGCCCAGTCTTTGCACTATGACTGTCATATATAATTCGTACTTAGTGAAATTTTTAAATTCACATGTACAATGATGTCTGTCCTCTGTCCCCCACTTCACTACACTTTTAAAGTTTATTTTCTTTTTCTGTAATAGTAATAATATATTTTCATTGTACCTTGAGAAACAAGATTAGAACACAAATATATCTAATAGATAATGGTTTGGAGTCTTCATATTCTACCCTTTTTTGTTTGTTTTTTTGTTTTTTAAATCTCAATTTCGAGGTGGCAATAGCTGCAGATAGTGAACAAATATAAATAGTGGTTGAGATGAGGACATTTAGCCCATGTTTTTCTTGTATGTTCTATCAGTGCTTATTATAAGCTGAGTTTAAAAAAAGAAAGAAAAGAAATGAGAAAGTAATGAAACAAAAAATAAAGAAAACTCTAAAATTGCATTCTGCTGTGTTTAGGAGAAAAAGTTATGTCTTTGTCTCAAAGGACTTGAAGGACAGAAATGGTGGTGATGCATCCCTAACAGTGGACACAGGTAGGAAGGCACTTTCCCGCCTGGTGTCTTATTAAACTTTGAATTCATGACAGTGCCATGCCTAAAGTAAATTTTTTCTGGTTGTCTAGAATTCTTCTTTTATTTATTATTTTAATTTTGAAACTTATTTTGAAGTCAGAAATAGTTTATTCCATTACTTAAATGGCTGGTTTTCTTTGTGGAAGAAGGAGAAAGTAAAGATCTCGTCTACAAGCCTGGGCTAATTGGAATAATCCATGTATTTTCAGATATAATCTTAACTTTTTTTTTTTTTTTTTTTTTTTTTTGCTACCAGAGATTAAACCCAGAGGTGTTTAACCATTGAGCCACATTCCCTGCCCTTGTTATATTTTAGACACAGGCTCTCACTGAGTTACTTAGTTGCTGAGGCTGACTTTGAACTCACAATCCTCCTGCCTCAACCTCCCAAGTTGCTGGGATTACAGACATGTGCCACTGAACTTGGGTGTAATCTTACTATTTTAAAGGGGTTGGTGCCCTCTAAATTCCCATTGCTCTTTGATATCAAAATAGAAAAATAGTTATTCATCTTGATAATGTTCTCCTTTGTAGTAAAAATTAAGGAGAATGGGGTAGGGGTGATTAACTGATTAATAGCACAACTCTGCACATTTATTGAGATTCACTTAGTTTGGGCTTTTTCTTTAAAATATCAAAATGTATAAAGAAGTATTGTTACCCTCAAATCCTTAAAGGTAGTTAAAATGTCAGGTGACTTCTTAAAAGTAAAACTCCCTAGGCTTTGTGCAGGAAGGCTGCCTACATACCATTAGAAACCCTCCTGACTGGCTGGTTCTTCTGACTGGTAGATATTTGCTGAGAACTCTGAATGGGAAAAATAAAGTATGTGCTGCCTTCATTGTATAATTACTGACTGGTTCTGTCCATTTTTAGTTTTATTTCATTTTTAATAAATAATGTTATTCACTAGCCACTTAGAGCAGTAAGTCTATAAACATATGAGAGGAACAATTTTCAGATTAAGGGATTGGATTTTAGAGAGACAGTCTCTTTGAAATAAATTCCCTCTTCAGTCAAAGTGAATGTGTGTTTTGAGATAAAGCTAGAGTTTGGAGAGTAATGTTTTAGAGTGACATTTTGTTGTCACTTAAATTTTTTTTATAGTAAGTATCTATAATTGCTTTCCTATTTAACTCTCCCCTCAAGGTCAACAAAATAAAAACCTTATAGTAAGAGGCAATCTAGGGTAGTAGCTAAAAGAATTGGCCCATCAGTAACTGTGTGACTTAGACAGCTTTCTTCATTCTTTATAACTACATCTTTAACATAAGGCTAATGATAGCACCTATTTCACAATCTTGTTGTAAAGTCTGATTGAGATTATGCATGGAAAGCTCTTGGTTCAAGGCCTGACACATAAAAAATGCTCAGGATTATTGGCCACTGTCACTATTATTGGTATCACTGGCTTTTAATTTAGGGAGAATGGGGTAGGGGTGATTAACTGATTAATAGCACACCTCTTTTAAATTTTAAAAGGAAAGTTTTATGTGTTCTCAACAGGAAATATTTTTTTAATTAAGAGAAAACATGTAGGCATTAGGAATTAAATTCTGGAATTTTCTAATACATCAAGATATTCTCACTTTATAGACTGTCTTTTACGTAGCAATATAATAACTTTACAAAACACTAGGTGATTTTAAAATCACACACCATCTATTACATATAGCATTTTTAGAGTAATGAGGATGCCCTTTAAATGGCTTCATGTTGCTGGGATATATTTATATTTGTGTTCTAATCTTGTTTCTCAAGAGACACTATGACCTGGGTTGAAAGCCTGACCAAATGCTCCTGTTGCCAGGGATTTGACCTTGGGCAAGTGGTTTAACTTCACTAGATTTAGATTTCATTGTTTCTAAGGTTTCTTTCAGTTCTAAAAATCTGTTTCCAAAAATTAATCCCTCAGTTTTCCAAGTCACATACCCCATCTTTACCTATTATTAATGAAGAGATAATATAAGACAGTAGTTTCATAGCATGAGACAATATTGTTTTCTATGCTCTATGGCTGAACATCTTCAGAAAACTTTTGTCCTTTCATGATATTGAGGAATTGGTTATTCAATTTTTTTTCTTTTTCTTTTTTGAGAAAAGCAGACTTCACTTAGGACAATGCATGTTATGTTCTGAATTTATTTAGGACAGCCAGGAAATCAAAGGAATCACTGCATGTTTGGCCCTTTGTACTATCAGATGAGCAGTTATGATGTCAGAAAACCTATAGGCAGTGTACTCGAAGCAGACTCTGGTTGACAAAAATGTTCCCCTATATTGATGGGAGATTTATGGTTTGGGGACAGAAACCAAATACTTGCATTTCAAGTCATTCTGTCACAAACTTCTCCTAAAAAGTTAAGCCACAGAAATATATCCATGCCCCCCCCCTTTTTTTTAATATTTATTTTCTAGTTTTTAGATGGACACAATATCTTCATTTTTATTTTTATGTGGTGTTGAGGATCAGACCTAGCGCCCTGCTGCCAGGCAAGCGCTTGAGCCACATCCTCAGCCCCCTCCATGCCCCCTTCTAACTATATGTGAATGGAACACAAAGCAAATGGAAAATTTCACCATGTCTAACTTGTAGATTCAGGAGCTGTTCATCACTAATCAAATAGATTTACACAGCAATTGTGAAATAAGAATTGTATTGTAGAAATAAGACTCTTGGACTTTACAGGAATTTTTGGTAGAGACAACAATATCTTTGAAAGGCATGGATGAAATTAAGTAGGTAACATATGAGTATGTTATTAAATGAGAAGTTACTACTGTCAAAGATAAAATGCTGCTGGGCAAGGTGGTACATGTCTGTAATCCCAATAACTCCATAGGCTAAGAGGGGAGGATCACAAGTTCAAGGCCATCCTTAGCAATTTAACAAGGACATAAGCAACTTAACAGGACCCTGTCTCTATAAGTAAAATAATAATAATAATAATAGAAATAATAAAAGTAAAAATAGAAATTAACAACATAAAAAGGCAAAAAAAGGGGCTGGGGATGTGGCTCAAGTGGTAGCACGCTCGCCTGGCATGCGTGCGGCCCGGGTTTGATCCTCAGCACCACATACAAACAAAAATGTTGTGTCTGCCGAAAACTAAAAAATAAATATTAAAATTCTCTCTCTCTCTGTCTCTCTCTCTCTCTCTCTCTTAAAGAAAAAGGGCAAAAAAATTTTAAAAAGAAAATTGGGGATGTAGTTCACTGCTAAAGTGCTCCTAAGTTCAATCCCCAGTACTCCTCCCCAACCTCGCCCCCCAAAAAAGAAAAAACAAAAGATAAAATGTTCATGAGCTAGAAGCTAATCCTGAGAAAGATAAGGGAATTAGCTAATAAGACTTTTACGTACATGTAATTTATTTTGGCAAAAACTGTCCTGTTTTGTTTATTGGCTTTTGTTATTTTGAAACCAAAAGCATTTGAACAGTTTGAATTTAAAACATAATAAAGTAATTAAGTCACATTCTATAAGAAATTCTCTTGATACTGGTTTAGACATTTTGCTTTTATATTCAGCAGTACTTTTTCATAGTTAAAGATGTCATCATTAATCTATTATTGGTGGTTCATCATAAATAAAAAGCCCAGTATTGATTTTGTCTGTGAACTGAGTGAGCTTCCATTTCCCCATCTTTAGACATAACATAGAGAAGCTAATTGTTAACTAGTGGTTTCTTCACTTTCCCACCCCCACTTCTGCTTTTATTGGTTAAATATAAAAATATAACCTGATTTAGGGGCATCCTTAAGAGAAAGTAGGAATCCTCTCCATTTAATACTCAGAGATTATGTACAAGTCATTTAAACTTCTTAGAGCACGAATCAACCATTTGGAAATGGTTCTGATTGAAAAATAATATACTTGCATTTTGGATTTTTATTTTTTTAAATGAAGAGCAAGTATTTTTGCAAGTGATGTTAAACTTTCTGTGGTTTTTACATGGCAATAATAGACAACATAGTAGGAAATGTATGTGTGGCCAGAGGTAATTGAATAAAACAAAGGCATGAAAGAATGGCATATTTAGAAATTCATGGAATAGTCTACTATGACTAGGATTTGTGGTAGGCAGTGTTGAAAAGATAAGTTGGGCTCAATTGGATCATAGTTGAGTTTACTTGTTTTTTTGTTGTTGTTGTTGTTTTTCATGCTATATTATAATTGGGATGGAGCCTAGGACATTACCACTGAACAACCTCTCTGAACTTTTTTTTTTCCTTCCAGTACTGGGGATTGAACCCAGGCTTGCTCTTCCCTGAGCAAAACTCCCCAACACTTTTTTTTTTTTTTGAGATAGGGTCTCACTGAATTGCCCAGGCTGGCCTCAAATCATGATGCAATGAAAGGTATTGTCCCACAAAATAAAGCAACATGTTGGGTTTGTGTTAAAACCTGTGTGTTTGCTGTTGGCATGTGGGCATTTGTCACAATATGGCAAGGGAATGAAATTTTCTTAGTATGATTTCTAGAGATTTATAGTCTGCATTGGGAAACATTAAATTATGCATTCCCATCTGGAAGATTCTTACAGTCATAAACTTAAGGCATTTCTCCCTTTTACTTCATTCCATGTTTTTAAACCAAAAGGCATGCCCGTTTGGATACTATAGAACAAAAGAAAGGAAACTAATCTTCTTTCTTTCCATGAGAGAACTAGCCAGTGACAAATTTTATGGTAACTTCTCTAGGCTGGAAATAGGAATAAATAATGCCCAATCTTTGCCCTCTATGTATTTAAAGTGTAGTAAGGAGAAATGAGCTGAGAAGCAAGGGCAATAAAATCTCCTAAATTAAATACTTCTGATTTTTTAAAATTAATTTTTAGTTTAACAAGTATAATTGATTTAAAATACACTTTAAATATTTTGCCCATCCTCAGTTAAGTCTCACCAAAGTTGGGATTTCTAACATTGTGTTCATTTAAATCTGAGTTTTCATTCATTTAGTTTATTTCTGCAGCCATTAATTTAAAATCGTAATTGGTAAAGAGTAAGGAAGATAAAGTATGTGTTATGTGTAATTTTCAGTAAAATGAAGAGTTTATTCTATATGAAATAAAAATGTTATACTTGAAATGTGCCTGGGAGTACTAAGTATAGCTTAGTTCGTTTCTTGCTTCTATTTTATTTTTGTTGTTGGGTGATAATTGAGAGAAGTAAAAATATAGATACCTGTACCACCCATGGAGCAACAGGTGCATTCTATTCTCCCTAAACTGAATTAAACCAGTAATTTGTCATGTCATTTGTGTTTTATCCTTTTGTTTAAAGGTTATCTACTGAAGAGGTTCCCATTATACACAGTATAACTACATGATGTATTCTAGAACTAGATTGAAAAACAATCTGTAATTTGCAGACAGATAATTAGTACTTTAAGGATACCACTTTTATTTTGTAATCATTTACTCTTAAAATGAGCTCAGTTTCTTCTGTAATTTACCTGGCATATATTTTATTTCATTCACATTATCTTTTTAAGAGATAACCAGTTTGAGAACTCAGAACTAGAAAACTTTCTAACAAAAATGACCAGGGTTCAAATGTGACATTTTTAAAAAATATTCATTTTAGAGTGGTATTACTGGTCCCTCTCTCCATTTTTTTCTTTTAAGTGTTATTTGCCAAATGATAGCATGGATCCATTGACTCTTAGTTTTTGTTGTTGTCTTTGTTTTTAATTGCAAGTACTTTACTTTTCATGTGTGATCTAAAATTCATTATTAAACAGAAATATTTGTTAAATTTCTGAAGCATAATTTCAGTAAAGTATTTAATTACCAGAAATTATCTTCTTACATGTCAGTCTCTATAAAATTATATAGTTTTTTATTGAATATCTGTTAAATTTCTATTTTTAGGTCTTTAAATCAGGAATAAGCATTATTTTGATTTTTTTGAGGTAAAAAAAGAGTATGTGCATACCTTCAGAGTGTGTTCAGTTGATTGATGTAAAGAAAGTGGTTTAAGCTACATTTATAAACAACCAACTTTTGATGTGTTATTTGATAATGTCTATCTGTTGGGTTCTATACATAATTTATAATTGTTTTTATGTTGAATTTGATATATCTAAAGCAGACTGTTTTATTCATATGGGCTTTCTTCAGTCCATCCTCTCTGATAAGTCTGTGTTAACAAATGTATAGCATGGCATGGTTTTCATAATCTTTTTCTTTTGGTTCTTTTTGTAATAGGCCTGTAATCATAGCTAACTTCGTTGAGATTAAAGAACGCTGCATTAAAAATATATTGACATATTATCTAATGAAAGGTGGGGGAAAAAACCTTCATCTTAGGAGTATGTAAAAACATTTCTGGTACAATCTTATAATTCCTCCTGGCTTTTGCATTGTATCATTTGTATTGATGCATTTGACATTCAAAGACACACTTTAATAATTCTTGAATCTAAGTATTGCCTGCTCTCTACCTGCATCTTATACTGTTTCTCTAGCCAACAGAATTTGAAAATAAAATAATTTCATTTAAAAATGAGTTTTTATTTTAAAAAGAAATTTTGGGTGCTGGGGCTATAGCTCAGTGGCAGAGTGCTTGCTTAGCACATGTGAGGCACTGGGTTTGATCCTAAATAAATAAAAGCATGATGTCCATCTACAATTATAAAATTTTTTTTTTAAATTTTGTTCTCTGAATTTCTCCACTGGTTTCCCGTTTAACCTTGAGAGCAAGAACCTTAGTATTTAGAGCATTTTAATTGTTTTATTTAGTGCTTTATTATAATAATTATATATTGCTATCTAATATGTAACCTTTATAAAACATAATAGCTTAAAATAATAAATATTACCTCATAGTTTCTGTGGTCAGAAAGCCTGGTACAGCTTACCTTGGTGTCTGGTTCATGGTCTTTCACAAAGCTGCAATCAAGGAGTTAGCCAGGGCAGCCGTCATCCCAGGGTTTGACTCAGGGAGAATCTGCCTCCAAGTTTACTAACATGGTAGTTGGCAAGTCTTGGGATCCTCAGTTATTGACTGATCCTCAGTTATATGCTAGTCCCATGTCTCATGATGGCAGTTGGGTTCCTTCATCTTAGCAAGCAAGAGAATACCAAGATGAAAGCAATAGTCTCTTTGTAACCAAAACTCAAAAGTGACTTCTCATTGCTGTAGCCATATTTTGTTCATTAGAAATGAGTCCCTAGACCCACCCAGACTCATTTGAAGAGAATTAAGTGAGGGCATGAGTACCAGGAGATGGGCAATCTTTAGGGTTCATCTTAATGGCTGCTTACCATGTGTGTAATATAGTACTTTGAAACTTCTAGAACTTTATCACTTTTACTGTACCATCTTCACAAGATTATGGTAGTAAAACTTTTTGTTCAGATAAAAGTTGATGTGCTTATCTTGCTATCTCATAATCTTGAATTAATCATTTTGTATAGAATTAGACTCTAGGAGGAGGTAAAACTCTGACAGAATGTTCATTTGCAGTTTTGCTTGAATAGCCTTTTCTAGTTATTTAGATAAGAATCTTTGTTCAAACTCTAAGGTACTATCAAGAAAGTATACAATTGGGAATTTTTATTCTCTATTCTTATGTAAATTCTAACGTTTGTTTTGTTCAGTATTGGTAAAGGTTTTCAAGGTGTCATGAAAAGATGGGGATTTAAAGGCCAGCCTGCCACTCATGGTCAAACGAAAACCCATAGGCGACCTGGAGCTATTTCAACTGGTGTAAGTATAGAGTGATGCTCTTTTTAATGCTGTTGCCTTTTGTACCTGTCATGCTCAGTCTTTGCTTTAGATCAAGTTACATAATTTTAATCTGACTCCAGGTGGAGTTATCTTTTTGTGGGTCACCTTTTTGTGGATCGTAGACTCAGTCATTTTTCAGAGCTATAGTTTTATTCTACATGTTCCTAGTACCTTCCTCCCTACTTTCCTATTCCCTTCTTTGTGTTCTGTATGAGACATTGAAGCCAGCTACAAAAATAAGATATCTTTCTAGCTGGCCTCACTGCTTCCTCCACACATTCATTTTGCCTTAAAGAAAACAGTTGGGAAAGATTGTCAAGGAAAATACCATGGTAAAGAGAAAAGAATACACAGAGAAATACGTAATAAGAGATATGATATGGAGAAAAGACCCTTTATGTTGCTAATTTAATCTTATTCTCCAAGTGATATAACAAAGTGCCTAAAGAGATTTTGTTCTTTGGAGCCGTAGGGTAATGCAAGGTCAGCCACTAAATGTTGGTAATGTATTCTATTTCTTTCAAAATAAGAGGAATACAGATTAAAGCTACTCTGAGATACTATGTTCTCACTAGCAGATTGTATTATAAAGCTGCTTAATTTTTGTCATATTGTCTAATGAAGGGTGTTAAAATATGTTAGCAAAAATGTAAGAAAACAGACACTCTATACCTCCCTGATGGGAATACAAAATAGTACAGCCCTTAGGAAGGAAAATGTGACAGTATTTAATAAAACAACACAGGCATTTATGCTTGTCAAAGCAATCCTACTTCTAGAGTTTATATTTTTGCAAAAAGAAGGGCCAGGAAGATAAACCAGAAACTAAGGTATTGCTTACCTACAAGGGATGGATAGAAATAGTGTGGAAGGGCCTAAGAGTGCAGGAATGACACTTTATTGGATAGACTTTTCGTTACTTCTGAAAACATATTGTTGTTTTACATTTTCAAAATAAAAACAATGATAAGAGGGGAAATAGAAAATGGAATATAATTAGAAAATGAACTTAAGTGTTTCAGATGAATAATAACTACACTGAAGAGGGAGGGGAAAAAACCCTAGTAACTCAAGTAACTTTTAAACAGTAGTTTAGTATAAACCTGTAGTCTAAATTTTAAATTGTACTCTGTACAAATATTAAATTCTAGTTAGGCTTGGTTTTTGCTATGGTATCAGCAGTTCTGAAGTAATTTTCTGTGAATTGGATGATTGAGAAGTTAATTAAATATATTGATATACGGGAGCCAAGTTTTTTACAGTATATTAAGGGAGGTCATTAAGCCATGAAATGGGGGAAATTAGAATGAACCCTGTAGTGTTGAATTTTAATTATAGGTATCTTTATGTAATTTATTCACTCTGTGTGTAAATAAAAAGAAATAGATGTAAGTGTGAGTATGTTATTTATATCTTAGCTCTGACTGCTAGAAAGACCTGAAAGCAAAAATATTCCATTGCAATGAGCATACCTAAGGCTCAGATCTTGATTTCTAAAGACTATTCCCCACTGAAAAGAATCCCTTGAATAATCGGCTTATTTAATAATGCATGGGACTGGAAGACACAAGACAAACTCAACACATCTTATCCAAGAAAACAAGGAAGTGCTTAAACAATGACAGACACACAGAAAGAACATAGAAGCCAGCCTAAACAGGCTGAAACAGATTGGGCTTAAAATTTTAAAATTATAGTAAAAGAATTCATCAAATAAAATTAGAGTTCATGAGTCCACACTGACAATAACCAACTGAATGAATAGGTGAATAAATGATAGGATAAAGGTGAAATGCTCTTCCTTACAGTATAATGCCATCTAACATAGAAGGAATGATAGATTTAGAGTGTCACTGTTTGGCAGTCATTATAGAAATAAATGATTCAGCCCAACATTTATAGATGCTAAAACAAATGGTAAACAAATTGATGGGTACTAGATATATACATAGTCTGAAAACTAATAGCCTTGGAAGGGATTAACCTACATAACACATTTTTATCTAGGTAATCAGTTATACATCACCAGTAGTTAGATAAACCAGCATAATGTACCTCCTGATAAGGTTCCCAGAAATGAACACACCATTATTTCTTTGTTGATTCCTACCAAAATGCATCTGCTTGAATCTGATCATTGGAAAACATCAGACAAACCCAAAGTGAGCAATACTCTACAAAATATAATTGGTTTGTAGCCATCAACAATGTTCAAGGTCATGAAAGACAAGGAAAGGCTGAGGAGCTGTTCCAGATTTAAGGAGGCTAGAGACAGGACAACTAAGTACAATTTGTAAACTGCAAAGTGGATCTTGAACTCGGAAAACAATAGCTTATAAACAATATTATTGAGCCAGGCACAGCAGAACATGCCTATAATTCCAGCTCTCAGGAGGCTGAGGCCACAAGAATTAATGAGTTCAAAGCCAAATCTAGGCAACATAGTGAAACACTGTCTCAGAGACCTGAAAGACAAAGAGAGAGAGAAAGAATATTATTGGAACAGATGGCAAAATTATAATAGATATGATAATAGTGTTTAATTTTCTGAGTTTTATAATTGTACTGTGGTTACATAAGAGAATATCCTTGTTCTCAGGAAATACTTATAAATAAACAAGCATAATGTTCGCCACCTAATTTCAAATGACCTAGGGAAAGATGTAGAGAGAGTAGATAGTGTAAAGCAAGTGGGACAGCATAAACAAAAGGTAAGTTAGTTAGGGTAAAGAGTATAAGAATTCTTAAAGAGTATAAGAATTTATGTTGCTGCTCTTTTTAAATTTAAATCATGAAATTATACATTATAAAAATTAGGTAGATCAAAGACAAATTTAAGAGCTAAAACTATAAAACATTTTTGAAAAAACAGGAGTAAATATTCATGCCCTAAGAGGCAAAAGCCTTAGATACAACACTATAATAACAAGGAGCAGAAGAAAATATATTACGTTTCATCACCAAAATTTAAAACGTGCTACAAATGCATCAAGATATGAAAAGACAACTCACAGAATGGAAAAAAATATTTGTAAATCATGTATCTGATAAGACTTATATCCAAATATATAAGGAACTCTTACAACCAGTAGTCCAGAGGTTTCCCAATTAAAAGATGGGCAAAGGACCTGAATAGACATTTTGTCAAAGAAGATACATAATTGGCCAATAAGCATGTAAAAAGATGCTCAATATCTTTAATCATTAGGAAAATGTAAATCAAAACCACAATGAGATAACAACTTTTATGTCCTAGGATGGCTATAACTTAAAAGACCTATAATAACAAATGTTAGCATGGGATGTAGAGAAATTGCAACCCTCATATGTTGAATGCAGGAATATAAGATGATAACACCACTAAACGTTAAACATAGAGTTATTGTATGACCTAGTAATTATTTTTTTTTTTAATTAAAGCATTAGTTGTTCACAGTGGTTGGGTTCATTTTGACAAAATCATACATGCATGGAGTTTAATTTACTCCGTTTTGGTTCTGATTCCCCACCCTTTTCCCTGCCCCTTTCTTTCCCCCTTCCTCTACTCATTTTCCTTTCACTCATTTGCTTGTGTTTGTTTATTTATTGGTAACAGCAAGTGAACCCAGGGGTATTTAACCACTTGGCCACATTCCCAGTCCTTTTTTGTTTTTGTTTTTTTTAAATTGTGAGACAAGATTTCACTAAATTACTTACTGCCTCACTGAATTGCTGAGGCTGGCCTTGAACTTGGAATCCTTCTGGTTTAGCCTCCCTAGTCACTGGTATTATGGGTGTGCACCACCATGCCTGGCTCATTTATTTATTTGTGATTGATCCTTTCTATATATACATAAAGGTTGAATTCATTGTGGTATATTTATTTATGCATATAACATAATTTTGTTCATTTCATTCCCTATTACCTCCCCTTTCCCGTCCCTCTTCCCTTCCTATAGATATCCTTCTGCTACTCCACTGAAAATCCCTTTATGATATCCAATCCCCTCCCGTTTTTCCCTTATTTTGGCTGGCTCCCACTTAAGAGAGAAAACATTTGAGCCTTGATTTTGTGAGTCTGACTTATTTCATTTAGCATGATGTTCTTGTTCCATCCATGGCAAATACCATAATTTTGTTGTTCTTTATGGCTGAGTAAAGACTCCATTATGCATATATACCACATTTTCTTAATCCATTCACCTATGATGGGGATCTGGGCTGATTCCATAATTTGGTTATTGTGAAGAGTTCTGCTGTATCTTATAGTATTCTGATTTTAGTTCTTTTGGATAAAAACCAAGGAGTGGGATAGCTGAGTCATATGGTATTCCATTTCTTGTTTTTTGAGAGATCTATCTCTACATTGTTTTCCAGAGTAATTGAACTAATTTGCAATCCCACCAGCAATGTATGAATCTACCTTTTCCCCAACATTCTTACCAGGATTTATTATTATTTATATTCCATCATTGACTGGAATGAGATGAAATCTTAGAGTAGTGTTGATTTGCATTTACTGGACTGCTAGAGATATCAAACTTTATATATATATTTCTTGGCCATTTGTGTTTCTTTAAAAAAAAAAGATCTGTTCTTTTGCCCATTTATTGACTGGGTTTTTTGGGTTTTGGGTGTTAAGTTTTTTTGAGTTCTTTATATGTTAAATGTTAATCCACTGTCAGAGAAATAGCTGGCAAAGATTTTCTTCCATTTTGTAGACTCTCTTCATGTTCTTGTTTCCTTTGATTTGATGGCATTCATTTATTTATCCTTGGTTTCATTTCTTGAGCTCTAGGGCTTTTAAAGAAGTCAGTACCTGGAGTGTTGATTTTTCTAGCAGAAGAAAACGTATATCTATTCCGTGAGATACTGAGAAGAAAGTAAATTCTGTTGTTTTAGGGTAAAATGTTCTGTAGATGTCTGATAGTTCCATTGATTTTATGTTTGGATGACCTCTCTATTGATGTTAAGGATGTGTTGAAATCACCCTGAAATCATTGTATTGGGATCTATCTGGGATTTAACATCAAGAAGTACTTTATTTTATGTATTAGGTACACTGACATTTCAGGCATATATATTTACTATCATTATATCTTCTTGTTGGATCATTCCTTTGTCTCTTCTGATTAATTTTTGGGGGGTGGGGGTGGGGGGTTGTGGCTCCATGGTAGAGCACTTGCCTAGCATGTGTGGGACACTGGGTTTGAGTCTCAACACCACATAAATAAAAATAAAGATATTGTATCCATCTACAACTAAAAATATTTAGAGGGAAAAAAAACGGGCATTTAACCATTAAGCCACATCCTTTTTAGTTTTTATTTTTAGACAGGGTTTTGCTAAGTTGCTGAGGCTAAGCTCAAACTTAAGATCCTCCTGCCATAGCTTTCCAAGTCACTGGGATTATAGACATAATCAGCACTTCTGATTAATTGTTTTTTATTGTAAAATTTGCCAGGTACAAGAATAGTTATACCTGATTATTTTCATACTCCATTTGCATGGAATATTTTTTTTGTATCCTTTTACTTTTACCTTGTGGGTGTTTTTGCCTATAAGTCGAGCCTCTTGCAAAGACCATATAATTAGATCTTGCTTTTTAATACATTTTGCTAATCTATGTCTTTTTTTTTTTTTTTTTTTTTTTTTTTTTTTTT
>NW_026000240.1:31570434-31583084 GCF_001458135.2 Marmota marmota marmota
TTTTTTTTTTTTTTTTTTTTTTTTTTTTGATATGGGGATTCAACCACTGAGCCACATCCCCAGCCCTATTTTGATTTTATTTAGAGGCAGATTTACACTGAGTTGATTAGTTGCTTAGTGTGACTGAGCCTGGCTTTGAATCCACAATCCTCCTTTCTCTGCCTCCCGAACCACTAGGATTCCAGGCATGCACCACTGCACAGGCTCTGTCTTTTAATGGGGGAAATTGAGACCATTTACATTCAGAGTTGTTATGGATTCATGTGTATTGTTTCTTGACATTTTGGTTTGTTTGCTATATTTAATTCTGTTTTGATTCATTTTGATAGTTGTTCTTCTAGTGATCTTCATCTCTTTGGGAGCTTTGGAGTTCATTTTTGTGTTCCTCTGTCTGTAGCATATCTTTGAGTATTCATTGGAATGCTAGCTTTGTGATGACCCAGAAATTCTACTCCTAAATTTGTACTCAAAACATACACACTAAATTCATATATGAATATTTAGAATATTAATATTCATAATACCCCCAAAGTCAAAACTCTTTATAGATATTTATCTCTACAATAGAATATTATTTAGCAATGGAATGAAGTGAAGCATTGATACATAGTGCAGCATGAATGAACCTTGAAAACATTATGTCAAGTTGAAAAAGACTACATCATTTATGATTCCACTTATATGAACTGTCCAACCTTGGCAAATCTATGAAGACAAAATTAGGTCAGTGATTGCAAAAAGCTGTGGGGATTGCTGGGAATGGCCACAAATGAGTATGGGTTTTTGTTTTGGCTTGATGAAAATATTCTAAAATTGATTGTGGTAATATACAACTCTCTAAAAACATCAAATTGTGTAGTTTAAAGGGGTGAAATGTGTGGTATGTGAATTATATCTTAACAAAGCTCTTTAAAAAATTAGGCATATAGAGGAACCTACTCTTATGACTGGAATGAGATATTTATCTTGAAATACTGTACTGTTTATATACTTTCCTTAAGGAGTAGCTAATAAATGACTTTGTAATCCTAAGAATGAGGCTATACTTTAAATGAGAGTATAAATTTGACTAAGGAGGCTGAATTGGTCCTTTTTTAGTAATGTTAAGTACAGTGCTTATCAAAGCATATATATGTAGAATACTTGGTCTATTATACTCAGAATTGTCTTTGGAGTTATGTTGGTTACATAGTAACCAACTCTGAAACTATGATGAGTCACTTCTACTGGGAGTTTTACCTGTTCCTATGAGTAGCTGATAGAAGAGTGTTTAGTCTAAGAATTCATGTCATGAGAAACCTTCCATTTTAGCTGTAATTCAGATTTGTTTCCTTAGATGTATAATTATTAGCCATTATCAGAGACTGCGTGAAGTTGTTTGATTTATTTGAATCAAAGACAACTAAGACAAGCTATTCTAGTAACTAATTCTGACCTTGAAGCATTTGGGTAAGGAAAGTGACATCAAAAGCAAGGAGGAGTAGCACCATTCCAGCAGCAGTAGTGTGGATTAAGTCAGTTAATACAGAAGATTACCCGAAAACAGGCTAGGCAGACTTTTTCTTCAGGTGGTGATTTGATATGTGTGTATTCTTTCTTTCTTACTTTCTTTCTTCCTTCCTTCTTTCATTTCTTCCTTCCTTCACCTTTACCTTTACCTTTACCTCTTAACCAGTATTAGGTCAGTTACTATTCTCGTTACTGAGTTTGTATCCTAATTCTGTTTCTAAGTCCCTATTTATTTTGTTAGTCTAATCAAATTTGGAATGGGAATCCTCTGGTAGTAAGGACATTTCAATCTCAATTCTTTATTAGACCTAGCAGAATAGGAAAAAAAAAATAAAACTTAAAATTCCTAGTCTTAGTTGATGTTACGATTTGACCAATACTGTTTGAAGTCAAAAGTATTGAAAACTTTGGTTCTCTCATTTAGGATATTGCCAGAGTCTGGCCTGGAACTAAAATGCCTGGACAAATGGGAAACATAGATAGGACATCATTTGGACTGAAAGTAAGTTTGTAAAATGGTTCTTTTAAGAATAAATTAGGTAAATGCAAAGGCGTCAAAGTATGTATTTAATGTGTATTTATGTACTGCTGTTCTAATAGGCTTTATGATAATTAAGAGGTAGAAGATGCATGAGTTGAGTTGTATTGTGGGTAGTCATGGTAGTAATACTGGTAGTATTTATTTATTTAACATCCAAGCCATAGACTATACAGTCATTAAGAAGGAAAAAAATCAGTGACCTGCTATTTGACCTGGAAAATTTCACAAGATATTATATGAAAAAAAGGTAAGAATCAGAACATTAAGTTTAATACTCTCTATTTATAAAGAAATGAGCAGAAGCTTCTGACATGTACATATTGCTATGCTGTTATATCGTCACAGAGAAAAGTGGAGAGGTTGTATTCCAGATTGTCTGAGGTTATATGTCAGAAGTGTGGGTGGGCAGATGGTTTTGAGTAAGGAGAGAGGAGACAAAATTGAATGAAAAAAAAAATAACACTGAAAAAGGATTGCAAAAGGATACATTTATGTACTTATGTGTATGTGTGTATTTTGAAGAGGGGAAGTTATGTTCTCAACTAACTTGAAAAATGTATGTAATTGCTAAATGAAAATGAGTTGTACTATAATGAGTGCTGTGTTGTTTCATTTTTTATATTAAAACAACTACTGTTTATATATGTATGCATATATATTTCAAAACATGGAAAGTACAAAGAAAATAAACACCCACAGAAACAGCACCCAAAGATAATTACTAACCAATACATGTTCTTCCAGTCTCTGTTCTACATACATCTTATATGTGAATTTGTTTTCAAATTTTATATAACTAAATTGTATTAGGGTTCTCCTGAGAGAGATGGCTGAATGAATGGTTAGATAGACTGATAGATAAATGATGTGATACATTCATAAAAGGATATTTGAGGGGAATTGGCTCACATTACCACTACACTACATACCCAGCTTTTTGTTTTTTATTTTGAGACAGGGTCTCACTAAGTTGCTTAGATGTTGAGGGCCACAGCCCAGTCGGGATGACGCATGGAATTTTGCCAGAAGGGAGTGGTTGAGAGGTGACGCCAGGGAGCCATTGAGATGATGATGGTTAAGTTAAGCTGTGTATTCAATTGTATATAGACCCCTGCTGTCCGCCTCGGGTCACTGGCTACTTTGGAGTTCTCAAGTTCATGTTCAGGTGGAGGGTGGAGGGAGTTCAGGTTGGTGTGTGGTTCCTGAGAGGGCCACGTGGGTGGCGTCCAGGGGAGTTTGGAAATAAAGTTTGTTCCTGCTTGAGTGACTCCTGATTTGTGTCCAGCCAGACTGCAGCAAGGGTACATTACCACTACACTACATACCCAGCTTTTTGTTTTTTATTTTGAGACAGGGTCTCACTAAGTTGCTTAGGACCTTTCTAAATTGGTGAGGCTGGCTTTGAACTTGTGATCCTCCTGCTTCAACCTCCTGAGTTCATGAGATTATAGGCATGCATCTTCTGTAAGACATATCTGTTATGGTGTTATATTATAAATCATCAAATAAGATTTGAAGTTTTTCAGTTTTTTTTTCAACATTTGAAGTGCTAATGTTATAATTTCATAGGTTACCTTCTCACCTTTTATAACATACTCCTTATTTTAATATAAGCATATTCTCAAATTTTAACTCTTTTTTTTTTTTTATTGTGGGTTGTTCAAAACATTACAAATTTCTTGACATATCATATTCGACACTTTGATTCAAGTGGGTTATGAACTCCCACCTTCACCCCATACACAGATTGCAGAATCACATCAGTTACACATCCATTGATTTACAAATTGCCATACTAGTGTCTGTTGTGCTCCTCTGCCTTTCCCATCCTCCACCCTCCCCCCTCCCCACCTCTCCCCTCCCCTCCCCTCCTCTCTCTCTACCTCCTCCACTGTATAACCCTGAGGGTCTCCTTCCATTACCATGCAATTTCCCTTCTCTCTCCCTTTCCCTCCCACCTCTCATCCCTGTTAAATGTTAATCTTCTTCTCCTGCTCTTCGTCCCTACTCTGTTCTTAGTTACTCTCCTTATATCAAAGAAGACATTTGGCATTTGTTTTTTAGGGATTGGCTAGCTTCACACTTTGATAATCTGCTCTATGCCATCCATTTCCCTGTAATTCTTATGATTTTGTCATTTTTTAATGCAGAGTAATACTCCATTGTGTATAAATGCCACATTTTTTTTATCCATTCTTTAACTCTTAAAGGTTGGTTTTATTTTATCTTTTAGGTGTGGAGAATAAACACAAAGCACAATATAATCTATGTAAATGGCTCTGTACCTGGACATACAAATTGTTTAGTAAAGGTATGTATAACTGTCTTTATTTTGTCTTGTTCATAGGTGTGCCATAAATTCCCCTTTGACCCAAGTAGATGGGTGTTTTTCCAAATGTTTTCTTCTGCTTCTTAAAAGCACCTGGGGGTGGGGGGGAGCATTACAGAGTAATCTTAAGTCCTACGCCTATAAAAACAAGAACCTGTGAAAGAGTAGAACCAGTACGCAAAAGGATCTTTAGGACTATAAAGAAGATATTAGGTATTAAACATATTAAAAAGATAGTGCACCACAATTAAGTGGGGTTCATACCAGGGATGCAGGGTTGGTTCAAAACTAGGAATAGTAGGAATATACCTCAACATTGTGAAAGTCATATATACTAACCCCAAGGCCAGCATCATTCTAAATGGAGAAAAATTGAAAGCATTTCCTCTAAAGACTGGAATAAGACAAGGATGTCCTCTTTCACCACTTCTATTCAACATCATCCTGGAAACTCTAGCCAGAGCAATTAGACAAAAGAAAGAAATTAAAGGGATACAAATAGGTAAAGAAGAACTCAAACTACCACTATTGCCAATGACATGACTCTATATTGGGAAGATCCAAAAATTCCACCAGAAAACTTCTAGAACTAATAAATGAATTCAGCAAAGTAGTAGTATATAAAATCAGTACTCATAAATCAAACGCATTCCTGTACATCAGTAATGTATCCACAAAAAGAAGTTAGGAAAACTACCCCATTCATGATTGCCTCAAAAAAAATAAAATACCTGAGAATCAATCTAACAAAAGAGGTGAAAGATCTCTACAATGAAAACTACAAAACACTAAAGAAATAAATTGAAGAAAACCTCAGAAGATAGAAAGATCTCCCATTCTCCTGGATAGGCAAAATTAATATTGTCAAAATGGCCATATTACCAAAATCATTATAGAGATTTAATGCAATTCCTATTAAAATCCCAATGACTTTCATCTTAGAAATAGAAAAGGTAATCATAAAATTTATTTGGAAAAATTAGAGATCCAGAATAGCTAAAGCAATACTTAGCAAGAAAAGTGAAGCAGGAAGCATCACAATGCCAGACCTTAAACTATACTGCAGAGTTACAGTAACAAAACTGGCATGGTATTGGCACCAAAATAGACTAGTAAACCAGTATTATGGAATAGAGGACATAGAGATAAACCCACATAAATACAGTTAAGTCATACTAGAAAAAGGTGCCAAAAACATTCATTAGAAAAAAGACAGCCTATTCAACAAATGGTGCTGGCAAAACTGGAAATCCATATGTAGCAAAATGAAATCAAACCTCTATCTCTCACCCTGCACAAAAATCAACTCAAAGTGGATCAAAGACTTAGGCACCAGAACAGAGACCCTGTGCCTAATAGAAGAAAAAATTAGGCCCAAATTTTCACCATGTTGGCCTAGGATCTGACCTCCTTAACAAGACTCCTAAAGTGTAAGTAAAATCAAGAATCAATAAATGGAATGGATTCAAATTAAAAAGCTTCTCAGCAAAGGAAACAATAACATGAGGAGAGAGCCTACAGCCTGGGAGAAAATCTTTACCACATGCACCTCCAATAAAGCATTAATCTCTAGAATAAAGAATTCAAAAAACTTAACACCAAAAAAAAAAAAACAAATAACCCAATCAATAAATGGGCTAAGGAACTGAACAGACACTTTTCAGAAGAAGAAATATAGTCGGTCAACAAATATATGAAAAACTGTTCAACATCTCTAGCAATTAGAGAAATGCAAATCAAAACTAAGATTTTATCTCCTGTCAGAATGGCAATCATCAAGAATACAGGCAACAATAAATGTTGGCAAGGATGTGGGGGAAAAAGGTACACTCATACATTACTGGAGGGATTACAAATTGGTGCTACCACTTTGGAAAGCAGTATGGAGATTCCTCAGAAAACTTGGAATGGAACCACCATTTGACCCAGCTATCCCATTGATTTATACCCAAAGGACTTAAAATCAGCATAGTACAGTAATGCAGCCACATCAATGTTTATAGCAGCTCAATTCACAATAGCTAAATTATGTAACCAACCTCGGTGTCCTTCAATGGATGAATGAATAAAGAAGATGTGGTATCTATACAATGGAATATTACTCAGCTATAAAGAAGAATTAAATCATGGCATTTGCCAGTAAATGGATAGAGTTGGAGAATATCTTGCTAAGCAAAAGAAGCCAGTTCCAAAAAAAATCCAAATGTTTTCTCATGTAAAACTAATTAAAACAAACTTAAAATCTTTTTAAAAAGGAAGATATTAGATTAAACTATTGCCAAAATATCAATGTGTTTCTGTTCTTCCCCCCCAAAAAACAATAGTTTTATTTTTATGAGAGTTATTTTGACAGAGAAACTAGAAATGTGTGAGTTGGGAATTACAGAGTCCATCCAGAAAGGTGGATAGAGGTGAACACTTTAGTAAATAACAGTTTATTAATTAGTGCTAGCACTTCTGATTACATCATTAAGTGTTTTCCTAAAATATGTATTTTTATTTTAGAAAAATTCAAAAAGGAAAGAAAGAAAACAGACATGTTGTACAGATGGATTTGAAGAAAAAACTATTTAACTCTCAGCAACTTATTCCCATCAAATAAAATATAAATTATTATTCCATCTGGGATTTAGGCCAACATAATCCAAATTCTGTCACTTCTGAGTTTTGAGTATTCTGTTCTGAAAATAAATTTGTAGTAGAAGTGATGTCAGTTATTTCTAGAAGTACACTCTTCGTTTATTTTCTAATAGCTGTGGAAAGAAAAAAAATTCAGGGTTAGTTTGTTGGCATTTTTTTGTTTTGTATTTTTGTGATACTGGGGATTGAACTTCTGTATCCCCAGCCCTTTTTATTTTATTTAAATTTTGAGTCAGGTGCTCACTAAGTTGTCGAGGCTGGATTCGAACTTGGAATCCTCCTACTTCTGTATCTTGGATTATTAGGCATGTGCCACTATGACCAGCTAAACCTCAGTTTTCTTAAATTGGGTGTTTCATTATATATTTTCTCATTTCTAAAGTGGGTTCCATTACTAGCATAAAATATGTATTTTTTAAATCTTACAGCAATTAAGTTTTGCTTTTTAAAAATCCCTTTCTGAAATATATCTTGCTTGGATTATTCTCATTTACTTTAAAGAAAAAAATGTATTTGATGAATTTTTACAGATTTTTATTTTTTCCCTGAGTTTTCATGTTTCAAAGTAAGCTTTCAGTCCCTAATAATCCAGTCATATATAACATTTTAAGCTTCATAATTCAGTGTATCCCTAGCTCTACATTCCAGATTTGTTACAGGATATGAAAACTAAAGCTTAATATAGGAAGAAAAAAAGGATTACTTTCCGCAATAAGATTATACTGGATAGCACATTAATCTTTGAATATTCTCATGTATTCCTTTTCTGCCCAAGTGCACACCAGGTTCTCCACTGGCTTTCCAGCTGACCCTTACCACTGCTGGGACTTCATAGGCCGCATAACCCCTTTGACCCCAGCAGGAGGAATAGGTCAACTGTGTGGGAAAACTATACTACATACAATGCTATTCTGGTCTGTTTGTTACAAATGGTTTATAACCAGCAATACTAATTAGTCATATATACCATCCCCTTCAATAAATGATTGCTTCCAAAAACTCTATCCACTTTGTTAACTGATGATGGTTTACTCTTATGAAAAATATTCAGTAGTCACACTGAAGGCCAGAAAGAGGAGTCTAAATATATTTTGACACTTAGCTACATCCCCAGCCTAACTCTTAATACTTCGTGTTTTTATATAAAATTGATCTCAATTCCTTGTCATTGTAAAATTGTTTCCATCTTTTTATACTTTTTTATATATATTTGTATTTTTAGTGCATTATAGTTTTACATAATAGTGGGGTTCATTTTTTATATTTATAAATGCATAGCTAGTTTATTTTCTGCCTTTTTTAAGATTTGAATTACTACTTTTCATTTGTATCATAAAATTTTCTTATAAAATCAAAAAATAAATAAATATATTTTGAGAAATGTCTACAGTTAACACTTGTGAATATATTAACAACAACCCTCTTTCAATAAAAAAAGAAAAAACTTTGAGATATGTTGCCTAAATAATTGTCTGTTGTCTGTCCCAAAGGTTAATATGTGGGTTTAGGGGAGTATCTTGTGTGTATGCTTTTTAAATATCAACTGCTTCCTGAGTCTTTTCACTCCATTATTTCTATTCCAGTGAAAGCAGGTGAATGTGCCCCCTTAGTAGTGGGGATTGAGCCATTGGCTGGGGGCAGACAAATTTATTAGCATTGCCTCACTTCTCAGGAAGTTTGCTGCCTCACAGTTCTGGGCTGCCAATAACTTTTGCTTTTGAGATTCTAATGTTAGTAAAGATAGTATTAGGAATGACCAATCTGTTTAGTTAGCATGAATGCTTTCTTTATTGCTGTTTTGATTCACTGAATCTATTAAGGGAACCTAAAAAGGGCTGAGGCTGTGACTAAGTGGTAGAACACTTGCCTAGCATGTGTAAAGCATTGAATTCGATCCTCAGCACCACATTAAAATAAATAAATAAACAAACAAATAAATAAATAAAGGTGTTGTGTCCATCTACAACTAAAAAGAAAAAATTTAAAAAGAACCTAAAGAACCTGTACACTCAGAAAAATGAGAAATTATACCCCATTTGATTCAATTGTATGATATGTCAAGATCATTGTATTGTCATGTGCAACTAATAAAAAAATTAAAAAAAGAGAACCTAAAGAAGTATTATTTACACATGATGTGCTATATGTTATTAAATACTACTTGTTTATGTTTGTTCTTATGTCCTAATACAGAATTGAAGTTTATTTCCATATTTGCTTGGTTTTAAAGGATGTGAACTAGGTTGCCAGAAGACAGAAATGTAAAATGAAGGGGATGAATAGTTGAAGGACTCTTGGCAAAGGCAGGGAAACAATAAAGCCAGGGTAAAATTACAGAAAAATACATACCATTCAGTCTTATACCCTTATTAAAGATGGACTGGAGACTTGGCTTTCAATTTTAGAATCACCAAGACAGAAATATGTGGATGAGATATCATGTTTCAAATCAGTGAGTTATAGTACTATAGCATTTATACTTAGAATATATTATCAGTGTTTCTGTTGTCTAAAATATTCCCCCAGTTAAGTGTTATTGGGATTTTTTTCCTACTTAAGGGCCAACCCAAAATTAGTGAATTGGAAAATGATAAACAAGTTTATTTTCTTCTGGGCAACTTTACTAATCATTTCTTGGAATAATTTTAATGAGAGAGATTAAAATAAACCAATTTTTTATACTTGTTCTGAGCAGCTGTGTAGTTACTTCAACTAAATTATTCATTTCTTATTGCCAAAATGAATATGCCTTATTTTATTCTGTGTATATAATTACATTTTTTAAAAATTTCTTTCTCAATAAAGGCTATGGAATGAGTCAGAAGCTTTGAAGAACCCAATAATTTTTCTAAAAATAAAACCAAACATTCTAGATCATGTCAATATCAGTACTAAATTATGAAATCATAGGCATTTTTTAGAACATACAGAGTTAAAATCTATCATAAAGACATCAGTTCCTTATTGTTTTTGCTAAATATTATTCCCTTTAACTTCTCAGTAAGAATGCCATTTACTAAATATAAGCTAATTTTCTAAATGTGATATTTTTAGTTATGTATTCTTAGATTAACAAAAATGCTAGTGAATTTTATGTTTTAAAATCTCAGCTCAAAAAAAATATTCTATAAAATGTAGAAAATAAAGTTATAAAAATAGACAATGTAAGTAAATAATAAAATGGGAATTGTTAGGTATCAGGTTTATAGTTTATATCAGCTCTTTATATTTGAAAAGTGAATCCGGATGTAGTTTTTATTTGAGTAGTAATCTTAAAATATGATTTAACTATTGGACAGTTAATTTATGTTATGATAAAATATAAGTTGATAGTAGGTGATTTTATTCTTATGAGGTAGCTGATTAACTAGAGTGAGATTGTTCTCTGTCATTGGATTAACTAGATTTATTGGAATTCAAAAGAATGCATTGATTGAATTCTTTTTACTGTGCATATGTAATAGTTGTTATTTGTGTCAGAAAATAATGTAGGAAAACATAATCTTTGGTTATAAATAATAGGTAAATATACTACCTCCTCCATCCTCCCCCAATAATAGGTAAAATAGACTACCTCCTCCCTACCTGAATGTAGGTCTTGCACATGCTAGGCAACTAATCCCCAGCACCATTATCCTACCAATAAGTAGCTTAATTGGTAGCACTTATTAATAAGATTTTTGCCTTCTCCCCCCAGGTCAAAGATTCTCATCTGCCTGCATATAAGGATTTCAGTAAAAATTTACCATTCCCTACTTATTTTCCTGATGGAGATGAAGAAGAACTACCAGAAGATTTGTATGATGAAAACGTGTTTCAGCCCACTGCACCTTCTATTACATTTGCCTAACTCATTGGACATGGCAGAATCTTACGTATTCTGTGAAATTTAATGAGCCAAAGCAGTAATATTATATACTTCTTTTTTAGTCACAGCAATACTATACCTGTCATCTTTGTCAAAGGGCATAAATATATCACTTACCCCAACTGAATTTTTTTAGAAAAAGTCCCGCATTAAATAAACCAGTTAAGTAGCTTGCATTTGCCAAATTGACAGTTTGTATATTAGCAAAATATTTGTAATTTGTGGACTTCATTTTTTTTTAACTACATATTTCCTGAACTGTCTTACAGTGTTTATAAATTTAACTTTCATTAAAGATTCATCATTGTTTGTAAAGGGGTGATTGTGAAACAGAAAGCCATATGGGGACTATGGTGTGACCTATTTGGATAAATAAACATTATCCTAAAATTTATTTTTTGCTTTTCTTCTACATTTTAGATCCTTAAAGGGAGAAAGATTTTTACTTAAATTAAACACTTCTGTTACCAATCAGAACTGTGGATAGGGAATACAGAGTCCAAGCACTGCCTGCTTATCTCTGTGGAGCCCCACCAATGCTGTTGAGCAATTTTGAATGTAGAGACAATTCCTTTCTCAGTGGCAGAGCCCTCTCGGGTTTTGATTTGAGCTTGAACCAGATTTACTACCTCAGATTTTGTCTTGAAGTGGGGAACCTTTTTGTAACTGAACTTCATTCAATTAGGTATTTGTTCCCACATACTTCGTGTTAACTGAAAATAATAAGGAAAATACCGAACCTTATATAATTTTGTACTTCTGGCAAACCAACTGATCAGACATCTGCTTTAAAGTTGCACCAAGTATTGGTCATCATCTTCCTTTCTAGGTCGCTTCCTGCTCCCACTACCTGCTGGGGTAGTGGAAACCTAAATAAATGCTAATATTGATTTGTCCTGTCTCTACAAAGGCACAGGTAGTGGTGAATCCAGTGATGTCAGTTGTCTCACTAAACTCAGTGAAAGCATTTCTTACACATGACAAACGTAAGGGTATATTTACAAGAATAATAAGTATTTCAGAGTCAATAGTAGTGCTTTTTCAAACCTTCAATGCTTAAGTTCAGACAAGGACTAGAATCTAAGGATGACTTCCATGGCTTCTTTCCACAAGTAAATTTGAATGAAATCTGAACTATGGTCTGTTTTTCTTTTTTTTAGTGTAAGAAGTTAGAACACAGTCATACACACAAGCAATCAAGGGTTCCTGATGTTACAAAGTAATTTCCACCAGTCTGCAGGAGCATTTACATTCAGCAGCTTATTTTGATTGTTTCAGTAGTTGAAAGAACCACTCTTTGAAAATAGATGTGTCAAAATGAGAGCCTTGGGCTGGGGGTGTGGCTCAAGCGTTATTGTGCTCGCCTGACATGCGCATGGCACTGGGTTTGATCCTCAGTACTGTGAGGGTAAAAGAAATTGAAGTTAAAGCGTAAAAGTTAAAGGGTAAAAGACCGGGTGTTGTAAAAGTTTCTAAGCTGCAAGGTCTGAGTTAAAATGTAAAGGAGGTATTGTTAGGTTTCTATGCTACCTGCAAAACCTGAAATTTCTGTAGCTGTTAAGACAATGCTTAGACCCGCCCAGTAAACATTTCCCCTGATTGTCTGGTTGTTTAATAACTGAAGGGGTCTGTGTGGTTGCACACAGGCCTTGCAGGGCCTGAACCAATCAGTTTGAATGTGTACTCTCCTTAGGAATGACCTATCACTCCAGCCTGACCTGTTCCCGCCAATGAATGAACTAATCATGTTTAGGAGTTGTTCA
>NW_026000240.1:31583666-31648285 GCF_001458135.2 Marmota marmota marmota
CCTGCAGAACTTATCTGGACTGTGATTTAAGCTAGCTGCCTGCAGAACTTACCTGGACTGTGATTTACCTGGACTCTGAGTTAATCTATTGAGACACTGCTTTACCTGGACTGAGACAACAAAATGTAATCTACAACAAATTGCAGATGGTGTCATTGCTGGTATAATTTTTCCAAGGGCTTCTTGCATGGAGCCATCAAGTGGCTTGGTATTGTGGCATTTTTGTATCCTCCCATTTCTGTTTGTAGCAGGTTATTTATGGTGTTTCTGTAAAAACCACTATGGTCGTTATTTAAATTAAACAAAAGGGGAAATGTTAGAGTCTGTAAACAAGTCAAAATAACACCTGGCATTTAGCCAGGGGAATGTTAGAGTTGGTAAACAAGTCTGGATGGTGCCTGGCAAAATGCCAGAGGGAGTGGTTTTGAGAAGTAACAAAAGCAAGCCATTAAGTGTGGAGATTCCTGATTGGTTGACTGATGTATCTAGTTTATGCTAATTAGATAAACTCTGTGGAATGTATAAATACTGCTCCTGTCCTGCAGTAAACGGCTCCTACTCCTGCTGTATCAACGTACACAAGTTGTTCGTCCCCCACCCCCCCCACCCCACCACCCCACCCCCGGTTATTTTGCTGCAGCCGGACTGCAGCAAGTCACAACAAACCATTCCAGTTTTACTGCTGTATGTGACAATAGTCTGAAAGCATGCCTTACCAGACAGATGATGACTGCCATTCAGATTCTGCCTCCAGCAATTGCCTAGGATTCCCTGAAATGGGAGGACTCAAAGTATTCTTTGGCCCCTCAGAAAACAGCCAGAGGACTGAGTATGCAAGGTCACCAGCCTCAATTTCATCATTTGCTTTTCTGTTTTTCAATGCTATTTGCAAAGAACTTAGAGCAGTCTGTGTCACACGTTGTTTTTCCTTCTTTTTAGATTAATGAGGTGGTCTGCTCAAGTTGGATGGGCCAAATTAATGAATGCAGTTTGTATCATCAAAAAAAGCAAATCAATGATTTTTAACTGGCCAAAGAATCTTGGCATAGGAGGTATGTGAGGAAATAATGTGAGGCCAGTAATCTGAATGCTGCTCTTTCCTCCCACATTGGGTTTTCACTGTGACACAGTGACTTGGGATGAAGGTCCAGCTTTGCCAGAAACAGGAAAGGCTCTCATTTTGACACATCTGTTTTCAAAGAGTGGTTCTTTCAACTACTGAAACAATCAAAATAAGCTGCTGAATATGAATGCTCCTGCAGGCTGGTGTAATCTTGATTCTCCAAAAGCAGACTATAAGCATATTTTAGGGCATTTAGAAAATGTGTTGTTTTGAAGGGAAAAAAAGATAAGACATCCATCAAGTTTTGACATTACACTGAATTTGCTTTATTTGAGAAGGAACTAACTAAACACTCCATCACAAAAGTCCTGACAAAGATACATGGATGACTGTATTAATGGGACTGTGTCAGAAAGGAATGATAATAAATGGATTCTGTGAGCATCTAACATAAATTTCCTTATCTAAAGTAGTGGTGTTTAAATGATGAAGCAAAGATGGCATCAGAGCTGCGGGCTGACTGTCCATTGTATTCTAACTGCCAAAGCATGGAATCTGATCTCACTGCTCTGTGATCTTCCCCTCCCCAAACGTTTGACAGGTTGCTAATAACAGCCAGCCTGCTGCTAAAAATCACCATCAGTGAAGGAACAGAGGTGACAGTATCCACAGAGGAAATGGATATTTAGGAAAACATGAATGAAAGCTGAAGGAATAGATAAAAAAAGAAAAATCGGTAAAATAAACAAGTAAGGCTGGTGGGGTAGCTCAATGGTAGAACATTGGCCTAGTATGTGCAAGGCCCTGGGTTCTGAAGCCCTGGGTTTAGTCCCCAGCACTGAAGAAAAAATAAAAAAGGAAAGGATCTGTTATATTTAGAAAATTCGTTTCCTGTATGTCAAACAGGCAGCATCTCCTCACTTGGCTCATTTCCCTTTCCCTAGTCCTTAAGTAAGCAATGAGAAAGACTCTGCTATGAGAAGGTTGACTTGATGATCCAAAATCCTATTAGACAACACTTACCACAAAGGCTCAAGGTCCTATGGCCCAGGAGCCATGAAGACTCACATTTAGGATGAGGTCAAGAGGAGGCAAAGAACACCTCCAGACACAGGTAATCTCCACAGTGGTTCACAGAGGTACTAAGTGTTACCTTCACCTGACACAGTTCACTCTGATTGCAAATTAACACCTCACAGCTTTTAAAACCACAAGCCAGTGTTTCCAGAATCTTAGTGGGTGGGGAAGGATCCAGATTCTGGTTTTTAAATCTCCTCAGGTAATACCAATGCACAGTCAAAAGGCTAAAAACCACTCACCTAAGTCAATATGCTGTACGGACAGGCAAGGGCTTTATGGAACCCAGGCCAGTTCATTGGGAATCTCCCTACAGCAATTCAAATTGGAGAATTTTTTATAAAAATGTAATAAGAATAACATTTGTATATGTATAGTACTTTGCATTTTAAGGTTTTTTGGTTCTTGTGAGAGTATTCTTTTGGGAAAATGCCCAACATCCTGTAAAACTATAAAGTGTTAGGTATATCATCAAGTGTGTTATAACAAAACAAGCAGGGTAAAAGGACAAGGACTTGTTAGTGGCTGACAAAAACCTTTATTTTGAATTGTTATTTAATCTCATTCGTAAATATGTGTTGTATTGGTTTTGGTTGCTTTTAGAAATGTGTTACTCTATACTTCAGTATCTTGAATCAATGATAAAATCACCGGTGAAACAAGCAGTCAATCTTAACTTGCCTGAAGTTTCAAAATTACCAGTATCATATTTGCTCTTTTACTTCTTTGTCTTGTCCAGCACTTGTAGCAAGTATCAAAAATTTGGGAAGAATTGAAAAAGAATCTGTGCAACTTGACTTCTTCTTCTAAAAATTAGGCCAGATCAAGACTACTATTTTTCTTTTTATTGCCAAAATGCTTTAGACATCTTTGGAAAAGCTGGCATGAAGGTAGAGAATCCTGAGTGTGTGGTGACATTACACCAGCAGATCCTAAGAGTGGACTTAACCATTGAATCCTTCCTCCCAGGCCTCAACAGGGGCCCCTCTCCCTTATGACCTGAAGATAGAAGTCAATCCATGTGGCATGTCATGGTATTAGATGTTTTGCACGTAGTTACTCACATAATCCTCAGCCATCCTGCCAGGTGGTTATTATCTCTGCTTTATAGATGAGCACTTTGAGACTTGGAAATTATGTAATTTTTCCAATTATATAGTAAATGGCTAGTCTAGAAAACACTGAAGTTCCCCTTAGCATTCCAAGTTTGAGCCCCAGCTTCCATTCACTCAGGTTTTCTACTCATTCTATTGAACAACCACTGAGTAAAGCCTTCTCTTCAGCTGTAGGAAGACAAGAGTCTCCTGCCCCTGAACTAGCCAGTAGGCATGGCTTAGGCAAATTTTCCTGGAGTTCTTCATGCATCAGAAAGAAAAGATGTGCACCATGAAAGTCACATTCCCCACTTCTCACCTTTCTCCCATCACCTACAGTGGAAAGGGAGCTGCAAGAAGATTGGTTTACCAGCGCTAGCCTTCCTCAGAGGACAAAAGAAGGGTGCATGTGGGGCACAGCGGTTCACAAAGGCAAGTCTTACATTGGCTGCATGCTACAACCTCACAGCTTTTAAAAACCCAGTCCAACATTTCCAGAATCTTGAAGGGCTGGGAGGGACTCAGACTCCCAATAAAATGTGAGGAAAAATGGACACTTGAATATGGGGCAGTTGACCACTGGAATGTGAAACTCTGGTTCATGTTATTCCTGTTTATAGTTGAGTGAAATCGATGTGTCTATCAGCACTCCTCACCATCCTCAAAGAAGGTTGAGTATATATTTGAGGGTTTGCCGGCTGTTGATGGCAAACAGAAAATATGGATAAAAATTTCTGCCCTTTCACTCCAGGTTGCTGGTCAAGAGAATTTTAGTAGCCTCACAGTGAACTCCAAAACCAGATCTAAGCTAGGGTTTTGAGCTTGACTAATAGATATTGACTACACCTGCAAATACCTTCAGGCAATAACACATTATATGAAACCTTCTTTAAGAAAACAAATCCAGAGTTTCCAGAGTATCAACAAGATCACATCAACTACAACTGCTGAGCTATTTTTCTCGAAAATAAGGATAAGTGTCTGAACTTTTCAAGATGTGAGAGCTGAAGGTTCCACCATTTCTCCACAGAGATTTTACCTTTCCTTATTCGCTGATCTGCCTGTGGAATTATTTGTCTGATCAAGGTCTGGGTCTTCTTTGTTACCTACTAGGCTCTTATATTGAGAAAAGCATAGTTTTCTGTTTTTACTGAGATGATAAAAAAGATAAATTCAGAGAACCCACTGAATGAGTAAATACAGAATCATAAAAAAATCATATGGGCTTAATGCCTAGTTTGATTGTTTTATTTGTTTTTAAAACTCTTATAAAGAAAAGAAGGCATAAAATTTATTATATGCCTAAGGCCTAGATATATTAGATTACCCCTGTTTGATTTCAAGAGGACACCAAATAAAAGGAATAATGAGGTTTTCTAATTAAAAATAAGTTTTATTTTGTATTATGAAGATAATGTTTATTAGAGAAAATTAGAAAACAAGTTAAAAACAAAGATAAACTTCATGATCCCATCATGCCATTACTAACTGGTGACATTTTGTAGAACTTAGATCTATAGATGTATATGTGTATAAAATAGAATTATACTGTGCATGTTATTTTGTAGATTTCTTAACTCTACATTTGTTCAATGTCATTACGTCTGTTTTTGAGGGGATAGGGTTTTGTTTCATTTTTGTGATTAGAAGCAGTGTTGTGATGGAGGGCTTCGCAGCTTCTTTAAAAGTTTCTTGGACATTATTTTCTTGAGTAAATTTCTGCAAATAAAAAGACTGGATTAAGGAATATGTGAGACTGAGTTGCTCCTCAGAAAGATTATACCAAGTTAAATGTTTTCAACGTCTCCTCTATTTACTGAGAAAAAAAATATTGGGTTCCCACTCCCTGCCATGAGACGTGCATGGACTTCCCCCTTAAGCCTTCACTTCCTTACCTAATTTCTTTCTCAACTTGTTGGGGTGACAAGGTCTAGCCCTCATTTCACTTTTCTCCCTCATACTGTCTTCTAAATAGCATGATATGGGAATCATATTTATTTCCAGAAGCATTTGTTTGCTAAAATAGCATTTTGTGTAGGTGGAAAAGAAAATCAATAAATTCAAGGTCATGAAAATAGAAACAGTGTTGTTATTTTTTTAAAAAAATAGCCACTGTAATGGAATTTAAAAGAAAATTATGTAGCATCCTCCAGATAATCCCCCCCAAAGATTATCACAGTTTTAAAAAGTAGGTCAGATTCAGGGACTACGTGTCTCTGGACTGTACCTATAACAAGAGAAATGAGAATGTTTTCATTGCTCTTGCATTCAGATGGCTTTGACATGCAATTTTAATTACTCTTCAAAAGGCAGTGTATGTCTGCTGTTGGGAGCTTAGGGAATTTGTTAACCCTGACTTTTTTTTTTTTTTTCCTGAATGTCAGACATGCAGAGCCCGTTTATTTTACGCTGGAATTTTCTTTCTCTTAATGTCTGGTCAACTGTAGGGGGTGAAAAAGAGAAACGCAGTCCTCTTCACTTAGAAGCCTGCCCAGCACTGTCACCTGCCTTGGTGTTCTCCCATTAGGGACAACATTTTCACAGAACAGCAATGTCAGTAAAGGTCACTCTGTGATCTGTAGGGGTCAAGACCAAAACAAAACCACTCAATAATCATATGTGAACACAGATAAAACATGAACCACAGAAGGACAAACATCCCCTATCCCGGCTTCAACGAGCAATGCTGCTGCCCCATCCCTTCCAACCTCAGCTTGGCCTGTTCCTCCCTTCCAGACGAGCTGTAGACAGGCACTCCGCCATCGCGTGCGGTGGCCACTCAAGACACAACCTCTAGACTCCTAATCCCTACCACACACACTTCTCTGGGCCCTACTCCCTGCCCTTCTGACCTTGTGTGCCTTGATCTTACTGAAAGGAAAACCTGGCATTTTATCTCCCCCAGGCCTGTCCTCAGCAGCTGAATGTCACTAGAGAAGTTCACTCCATGTAAGTCCATGAACTTACCTGGGACACAGTGCAGGATATTTTCCTGGTGGTGACACTGAGCAGTGTCAAAATCTAGGGCCAGGGAGAAGAATTTGAGATGGAACTGAGGAGTCTGAGGGGAAAGAACAAGTAGCAAAGAGGAAGCAGGAGTAGGGTATGTCCCCCATCCCCCAAGGAAGCACTGACTTCCAGTGGAAGAAACTGGCAGTTAAAAGCTTTGGGTATGAAGGGCACACATCCTTTGTTAGGGTGTAATCCTCCCCTCCTCAAATCTGAGTTGCTGCATATATAAGCCTTCTACGATATTTTTCAAAAAGGGGTTTATATAAGATGAAAGTAACACCAGTTAGTTGTGCATACAGGGAAGGGGAATCCCATAGCGGCCGAGTCTGTGACATTATTACCCCAGACCATGAGACCAGCACAGACTCTTTCCTCTCCCTGACTCAATGCCCTCTGGCTCATCCTTCACCCTGTCTTCTGCTCTCATCTGTCTTTCATGACTTGAAACATCTCTGCTTCTCCTATTCAAGGCCACTGTGGTCTTCCCTTCATGGTCCCCAGTCACTGCCTCTTTCTAAATTCATCTTTAGTGGCAACAAGGGAAGCATCTGTGCTCAAGTGGAAATCTCAGAGCACGTGTGCGGGGCGCTCCCACAAAGCCAAGATGCATTCTTTCTTGTAGAGTGTGTTAGTCAGCATCGCCTCGCTGTGACCAAAATACCTGACAAGAACAACTTAGAGGACAAAAAGGTTGTTTTGACCCATGGTTTCAGAGGTTCAGCCCATGGTCAGATGACCCTGTTCCTCTGGGCCCAAGATGAGGCAGAACATCATGGCAGAAGGGTGTAGTGGAGAGGGATGCTTTCCTCATGCCAGACAGGAAGCAGAAAAAGAAAATGGAAGGGGAGACCCACCTCCTCCAGCCACGACCCACCTGCCTACAGTTACTGCCCAGTCAGTCCATTCAAACTAGGATGGACTGATTAGGTTACAGCTCACATATTCTAATCATTTTACCACTGGCTATTCCCAAATAAACACAGGCGCTTTGGGGGAACATCTCTTAGCCACAGGGAGTGTGGTAGGCTGAGTAATGGCCCAGAAAAGATGTACATGCTTTGATCCCTGGGATCATGAATGTTACCTTTCATGGCAAAAAGACTTGCAGATGTGATTCAATTAAGGGTCTTGAGGATTATCCAAGAGGGCCTGAAATGCACTCACGTGTATCCTGCCAAGAAGGCAGAGAGGTGACAGGCAGTAAAGAGAAGGCAAAATGACCACGAAGGCAAGATTGGAACAATGCAGCCACAAGCCAAGGAATGTGGGCAGCTGCCAGAGCCAGAAGAGGCAAGGAACAGATCCGCCAGAGTTTCCAGAGGAAGCACAGCCCTGCCAATACCTTGACTCAGAATTTTGTGCCCTAGGACTGTGTTGTGGAAGCCACTGAGTGTGGGATAGTTTGTTGGAGCAACCCTAGAAAACCAGTCCAGGGAGGCACCCACCTTTCTCCTGGCTTCCCCAAGTTGCAGCAGCCAAAATGTAGAAGCATCCTGCCCAGGGCCGGGGCCAAAAGGTAGAGGGCGCTGGTGAGCAACCTGCCCTGGAGCACTGGAGTGAAGGCTGGACACAGAAAGGGAAATCAGCCTGCAGCCAGCCAGCCAGCTCTCGGCCACTCTTCCTGCATCTCCACTCCAGTCCTGTCCTTGGTGGCCAGGCGTCTCCACCCAACAGAACTCAGAATGAATCCAGAAGCCCTCAGCTACAAAGTAGCATTTCTTTGGATTGAGGGCACTTTGGGAGTAGGCAAAGTTTTCAGGGAATGCCTTCAGGGTTGGAGACCTTTCCTGAAATGTCACCGCCTGTGCAAACTTCTAACATTGACTCAGACAAACATAAGAGCCTGGAGGGAGAGGAAGGCCAGGTGAGTTGATGCTGCCCAGGACTGTTAAGAAGTGGCTGGAAGCAGCAGGGGCTGAAACCTTTCCAGAAAGCCCCTTTCCTTTTATGAAATGATCACTGAGTTTACAGGTGCCCCAGAATAAAAATTTTCAACTGAATAAAAATGCTTCTTGTGTCTGAGACCTACTTCTTCCCCAGACTAGTGTGGATGGAAAAGAAATAAAAATAAAAAGTTGTCAGAGTGTGGGAGTCATGCTATGCCTAAAGGGAGTGTTAGGTCTTTAAACAAACAATTCTTTCTTTTTCTTTTTTTAAATTTTTTAGTTGTAGATGGACAAAATACCTTTAGTTTATTTATTTTTATGTGGTGTTGAGGATCAAACCCAGGGCCTCATACATGCAAGGCAAGCGCTCTGCCGCTGAGCCACAAGCCCAGCTTTTTTTTTTTTTTAAGTTATTATTGCTGGGTTCTGTGGCACTTACCTATAATCCTAGCAATCAATGCAGAAAGCTGAGGCGGGAAGATCACAAATTCAAGGCCAGCCTCAGTAACTTAAGCCAAACCCTTTCTCAAGATTAAATTATTATTCATGATTAAAATATATATTATAGAAAATTTGTAAAATGAAGACTAGAAAGGATAAAACAAACGATAACCCATGGTTTTTTTTTTTCCTCCACCAATAGTTAATATTTCTGTCTTTCTTTTGCACCAGTTTTCCTTGTTAGAAAACTACAATCAGAGAGGACTACAGTTCTCCACCAGCCCCTCTTCAGAGAGCTGGTGCCTGATCATGCAATTAGACAAGGCCTCCTCCTTCCTGGCTCACCAGCACTTTACCCAGGTTTTATTTTCATCATGCCCTCATCACTCTCCAAACTATGCATTTCATTATTGCTTCCTCTTCGCATTAGCTCCAGGAGGGACTTTGCCTGTGGCCCACACCCAGATAAATATCAGTGGAGTAACTTAATTGAGGTGCTGAATCTCTGGGATTACAGGCGAGCGCCACCGAATCTGGCAAATAATATATACTTTAAAAAAAAAAAAAAGGATGAAGAATTGTTGGCTTAAAGATCTAAGACTCCCCTGGGCACAGCATGCCTCCACACTCTGGGAACTTTTTCAATTTTTCTTTTCCATCCACACTAGCCTGGGGAAGGACACATTTGTTATGTTCCCTTTTCTATTAAGGCCGTATCTTGAATATTTTTCTTATGCCTATTTAGTTGTTTGCCTGCGGAAAATATGATTAACAGGTAGTTTCTTCTGAAAAACAAAAGTAGAAGCCTGATTTCCCGACATCCTCCCCACACAGCGCTCCTACTCTGAGAGCCCACTCCAGGCTCCTGTCTGCTCTTCCCACCTCCTTCCTGACCTGCAGTCAAGGCAGGGACATCATAGTGGGGGAAAGCGGGAGGAAGGGGAGGAACATTGATACAGACAGTACAAACAAAATTTGGATCAAAGGTGCCAAGTATTGATGTCAACGTGGAAAATGTGAAAACTCAGACTTTATCAGCTGATTCTCATTATCCAAAGATTCTGTTTTTTGTCCTAGCAGACTCACTAAATGTCAAGGCAACCGCAAGGCCGGTAGTCACAGGCTTTCAAGGTCACTGCTGATGCATGCAGAGCAGCAAAAAACCGCCTTGATTCACACCAAGTGCGCACATTCCCAGTGCAAATCCCTGAGGTCCAGCAAGGGGGCGCTCTGCCGCCTCCTTCTGGCTCTCATTCTAGCAGCAAGGCTGTATTCCACATTTCCAAGTTGATGAGCTTGTTCTTGGTGATGCTGCTGTAGAAAATGGCCCCAGGCATAGTGCTTAAATGCAGTCCAGCGATCCTCAACATAAGGTGGCTGAGGATGTGCCTCACAGAAGAAATACGTATGTTAGGTGAGTTTAGTACAGGCGTGAGTTGCAGTGCCCTTGGCTGTGAGTTGTGTTAATGAACAAACAATATATGAAGTTTTCTTTAAACAGAAACACATAGCTGGGCTCAGTGGTGCACACCTGTAATCCCAGCATCTCAGGAGGTTGAGGCAAGAGGATCCTGAGTTCAAAGCCAGCCTCTGCAATCTATCAAGGCCCTAAGAGACTTAGCAAGACCTGTCTCAAAATATTTTTTTAAAAGGTTGGGGGGGGGGCTAGGGGTTGTGGCTTGGTTGTTAAGCATCCCTGGATTTAATCCCCTTACAAAAAAAAAAAAAAGAGAGAGAGAGAAGAAATGTGTATGTGTGTGTGTGTGTGTGTGTGTGTGTATGACTAGGGGTGTAGCCAGTGGTAAAGTGCCCCTGGGTTCAATCCCAGTATAAATGAATTGATTAATTAAATAGAAACATATGCGAAACAAAATTCTGTATTGGTTGTTTGAAAAATGTTGTGACCAGAAGACCAGGAACCCAACCCTCTATAATCAGCCATTTATATCTGAGGGTTTCACACCCATGGATTCAACCAACCACAAATTGAAAAAAATGTTTTGATTGCATCTGTACTGAACAAGTACAGACTTATTTCTTCTTGTCATTATTCCCTGAATGCTGGGAGCCATTAGCCAAGTAGGTATGACAATTTCCTTGCCAGCGTACCCCATGTTGCAGTGACATTGAATGTAGGTGACCTTGCTCAAGGACCAAGGCGGATTAGGGTGTTCCCGGTTTAAGATAATCGTGTTTAGGGCGTTCCCGGTTTAGGTTCCAGGTTTAAGGTTTAAGATTATTCCTGCTGGGAATAGGGCGTATCCTGCTGCCTGAGTTCCCCTTGAGTTCTCACGGGATTCAGACAGCAGGATTTTGGGAGACAGAAGCCCAGTGGAGGGGGATTTGGGCAGAGAACGTGGATTTCCCCAGAACGTGTTTGTAGACGGCTGGTGTGAGTTCGGGAATAAAGAGTTGCTGTTTGAATCTATAAGCTGTGTGGTGGCTCGTGATTGTGTGCCCAGCCAGACTGCAGCATCTGAACAATACAGTAGCACAGGCTGTTTACATAATATTCCTTTATATCATAATTAATCTAGACATGATTGAAAGTACAGAGAAGACCCAGGTAGGCTCTATGTAAATACTCTATCATTTTATAGAAAGAACTTGGGCATCCTCAGATTTTGGTGTAGGGCAGAGTCCTGAACCCAATCCCCTGTGGTTCCCACAGGACAGCTGTACTTCCCTTAGGAGTGCTGGTTTAGTGTTAAGTTAATCAGTGTTCAAGACAGTTTTCTAGACCATGACCCCTGCAAAAATAAGAATTAACTGTATTTTTAAAAATATTTATCTGTTATTTTATATAATTTTCCTCAGCCTTCAAAAGCATAAAGAGAAAAACTCACCCATAACAATCATCAGTGTGTGTGTAAGAGGTTGGGTTGAGAGAGTAAAAAAGCAAGAGGGAGAGAGAGTCCTGCTCTCAGAGATCACCCTGGACATTTACTCACATGTTTAAAATGCGATCAAAGGCATCATCAAGGGGGTTGGAGAAAGCCCCAGGGCAAAAGTAAGGGTGAGGACCTTGAGACCAGGCCTGGATGAAATCAGAACTGGTGCATTGCTGTATGCGAGTGTGGTTTTATCATCAGATTAGCCTGTTTTTAAATCACAATTCTGTGAGAACTTGGGCAAGTAACTTCACCTCTCTGTGACTCTGTGTTGTCATGATCCCAGGGGCTGAGAACACTGACATTTTCTCCCTTCATTTGTGGAAAAGAGTTGAAGAAGATCATGTATGTCAAGTAGCTGGCTTTCTTTATTTTAGAAAATTAAATGTCACCATAGTGAGCTTTTAACATTACCGTGAAATAGCTACAAGAATAATAGTTAAAGAATTATTAAATAATTTGCTAAATGAGATTTTAATTATAAAATTATCACTTGATAAATTGCAAAACACATTTTTATATCAGGCTGACGTGGCAATCCTTTCACAGAAGGAATTATTTATAGTTCAGGCAATTATAGAGTTTACGATTGAGAATATTGAAGTTTTTACATAGAGGCTGCAAGCCCCAAATCTGCGTAGCCACCAGCAATGGACATGCTACAAATGGAGAATAAGTAATAACTTTTGTGCTTTGTTCTTTGTTTACAATTTCCAAATACAAAAGCATATGCCATCCTAATTCCTAGGGTATCATCCTGCTTCAAACAGTTCTATTTGCAAGAAAAGCAGAATCAAAGGAAAAGGAAAGGATGTTTGGTTTGTGTCACAACAAACATATATATATACCAAGGAATTCTTTCAAATACTATTAAAAACGCTATTGAAAATGCCATTGGAAAGAGAAGGTGAAAATATCTGAACACTAGACTGGCTGCTTTCGAGAGAAAATGGAACAGAAAGCACTCTTTCCCTAACTAGTTTCCCCTCTGTGACATTCTGCATATGGGATCATGTCACTAGAGGTTATCTCATTTCATCCTGATGACTATACAATGAAGATCTTAGTATTTCCCCACTGCATAAATGACGGACCTGAAGCTCTGAGGTCAAGTAATTTACTCCAAGTTTTAAAGCTGTTGGTGACAGACTCCACAACCAAGTCAGAACTTCACCCCCTTTTAAAATATTAGACAAACAGAAGAAGATATACATTAGTTAGTGGCCTTGAAAGAGATGTCATTAGACCATCCCTTAATAGTGCACACATCACTTCAAAATGATGAGGTAGCAAGATCCTTTTGTACAAACCATTATTTAAAACTCTATTGAAGCCAGGTACGGTGATACATGCCTGTATTCCCAGGGACTCAGGAGGCTGAAGCAGGAAGAACATGAATCAGAGGCCAACCTCAGAAACTTAGTGAGACCCTGTCTCAAAATAAAAAAATAAAAAGGGCTGAGGATAGTAGAGGATCCCTGGATTCAATTCCCAGTACTAAATTTTTTTAATTGCATTGAAAACATTTGGGGGGAAAAAAAAGATATTTCATGAGTAAGGAAGATTCTTTCCACTTAAACTATAAATTTAGTAGATTTTGACATGTGTAAACTATAAGTTGACCAAGTGAATGGGGCATATCTGGGTCTAGGTCAATGAGGGGAGCAAAGGTGAGTTCTAAGGTTTGTTCTTTGTCAGAGGCCACCGGCAGCCTCCCCAATATCCATTCTCTCCTTTGTCACTAACAGCACACCAGTTTTGAGGTAGAAATCATACAACCAAAAAAGACTGGATTTCCCAGCTTCCTTGGCAACTGGCTGTTGAGAGCCACAGCCGAAGGGGCCCCAGCAAACTTCCAGCTGCCAGCTGATTGGCTCCTCTGCAGTGATGCTCATTGAGCTGTTTCTCCGCCCTTTCAGACCACGGAGCTGCTCATTGGGGGACTCTTTTGGCTCCGCCCACACGACCCAGCCAATCGGCCTCAAGAGCAGGAAGAGTGGGGGGTTGAGAGGCTCATGAGAAGCCCGTGGTGGCAGTTGGGCTCTAAGGGAATTCCTGAAGAGCTGGTGTGGTGCAGTGTGTGTTCTAAAAATAAAGTTCGTTTCTGCTTGATAAGTGGCTCCTGAATTGTGCCCAGCCAGACTGCAGCAACTGGCAGTGACCATAAAGTATAAGCAGGCATGTTTGGTTGTGTTCTTCAAGGGGACTGGTTCAGTGGGGCACATAATTTCTTAACCCTCTCTTCTATGTCCTTTCTGAAACTTGGAGCTTCAGCAGAAATCAAGGGAACTTTGACAATGGAGACCAGGAGCTGTTCAAGGAAAAAAAATATTTTAACACTTGTTAAAATAATAAGGAAGACTTTATTCAAAACTATTGCAGTAGGAGAGAGAGAACTGACTGAACTCCAAATACAGTAGGACCAATGGGAATTGAGGCCAGGAACAGGAGGAAAGATCCATGGATAGAAAACCACTAACACGAAAGTCTTGCTAAATGGGCCTACTAAGACTGAGGCTTGGAAGGTGGGGTGAGAACTTGATCAGATATCAAGGGATTCTCTATGTAAACTGACTAGCAAGTTTCTTGCCAAGACTGGTATGGGCAGCCCAGAGACAAAATGGGGGCCCAGATTGAGGCCGAGTCAAAAAGAGGGCTCAGAGAAGCCTGCCTAGAATTTGGTCCAAAGACGGAGCTGTTAGACTAAGGAAGAGGAAAGATCTCTGATGATATCATAGACTAACAGGTAGGAATCCTGTACTCATGACCTCCAGGGTTGGTTGGTTTGTATATGGGAGAGCAAAGTCCAGTCCCAAAGTGGTTTTGGAAAAAAGAGTCGTCTCTGATACTCAGCCAAATATAGTTCCTGAGACTACATCCCTGCACCTTTATCCCGTGATAACTGGGTTCAGTTTTGTCTTACCATAAACTATTCCTTTATTGCCTACAACCAATTTTGATGTCATAGATGATCCACAGTGCCCTGTAGGGTTGGCCAAAGCCTTGTCACCCTGCGTCACTGTTTACCTTCCTCTGTCCCATCCCTCTTTCTGCCCCTGTCTTCTAGAGGTATTGATCTCTAATAAGCACCCTGTTCTCCAAAGTCCACCTCAGCATCTGCCACAGGAAACTCCACCTTTCTGATCTCTTTCCTGGTTTTATGTGGAAAGACGGGAAGATACACAGCACTGAGGGCAAACCTCTGGGAATCCTGGGTCTTTATATCTTTGAAAGACAGATAACCATTCCTTTAGAGAGTAATTGTGTGAACTACAATGAGTTGGTGCAGGTAAAGTGTCTGGCATATATGGTAGTATTTATTAATAATAATAATATTGATTCCCTTGGCAACAAAGTGTCATGGTCTATTCTGGTTCAAATATATATATATATAAATTTAAAAAACCACCTACGTATTAAATGCTTATTAAGCAGCAAACACTAGGATTTAAATGAATTTTCTCATTTAATCTTCATGGGAACCCTATAAGGTGGTTGTCATTGATAACTCTATTTTACAGGTGAGAAAATAGAAACTCAGAGAGGTTATGTAATTGCCCAAGGCAGCTAGGAAGTAATGGAATCTAGATTCAGATCTGGGTCTCCCCGTGTCCAGAAGCCAAAGGCTCCGACTTACTTTGCTGCACAGCCTTCTGTCCTGTGGCTCTTGTGGCTCTTTCAGTACCATGAATACCTGAGTAGAGTAAGTAACAGAAGCTAAAATAGCAACCCTTAGCTTAGTGCTAGTTGCTGGAAGGCCTCAGGGAGACTAAATATAGTCATAGTAATTACTTGCATTGATATGTAAAAAAAAAAAAATTTTTTTTCTTTTTCCTGGTTGTGAAGAGATAACCCTGCTCTTCACGTAAAGTGGGAAGAATTTCAACCTACGGTGAGGGTCCTTCACAGAGGGAGGATATGAAGAAGTTGGAGAGAAAAGCTGCAAAAGAAGCTGAGCGGAGCCCTCACAAGATGGCAGGAAAGAAGACTCCAGGAGTGGATGGTGAGCAGAAAGGTGAAGGTTGAGGGACTGAGAGGTCTTAAGAACAGGGGTGCCTCATATCAGGTATTTACTGACCTGTGGTCCTGGTCCCTAGGGTCCCCTAACTCCAGATCCATGCTCATTTCTCCAAGATGCAGGAGAAAAGCCTTTACACAAATCTGCAGGGCATTTGGGGAAAAGCAGAGAAAGGAGGCTGAATTCAATGTTTGGGTGAATACAAGGGAGAAAAAAGGAAGCAGCCACAAGAGACCAGCAACTCAGGAAGCTGAGACAGGGGATAACAAGTTCAAGGCCAGCCTCAACAACTTAACAAGGCCCTAAGCAACTTAGTGAGACCCTGTCTCAAAATTAAAAGTGAAAAAGGGCTGTGGATATGGCTCAGTAGTAAAGCACCCCTGGATTCAATAAGCAATACCCCCCCAAAAAAAAACAAATAAATAAAAAGAGACAAAATTCAGTCTACAAATTGAAAAAAGCAGAAGATCCAAGTGAGTGAGAGATAGGAGACAAGATATGCCTTTCAAGAATCACCCTGAGATAGGATTTGGAAATAAAGAGAGCAACGTACTGAATCTCAACAAAAGCACCCACAAACCACCAAAATATAGGAAACGCCCATGAACCACTGAAATACAGAGGGCAGCATAAGCAATTGCCAAGTCCTGAGCAACCTAGCTCTGTGCTCTTGGCCAACACCCTTGACCATGCATGTCTGCAAGAAGGAATATGAGGGCAAGGTCCAAGCACAGGAGAAACTGGCTGGAAGTTGCCCAACTCCACCTCTAGTCCAACCCCTAGCAACCATCCCTCCATAAATATCAACACCCCACACCCATGGGTTGCTACTGCTCAATCTCAAGCTAGCCCACATCTCCCTTGACCGTGCCTCTGCTTTCCTTTAGGAAACCTCTGTCTGTGCCTCTGACTGGTGCATGCTGAAATTCTTTTTTGTCGTGTATGCCAAAAACACTACTAGCTTGGGGCTGGGGATGTGGCTCAAGAGGTAGCGCGCTCGCCTGGCATGTGTGCGGCCCAGGTTCGATCCTCAGCACCACATACAAACAAAGATGCTGTGTCTGCTGAAAACTAAAAAAAATAAAATAAATGTTAAAATTCTCTCTCTCTCTTAAAAAAAAAAAAAAAAAAAACACTACTAGCCCTGAGTCAACTTCCTCCTTCTCTCCAGGTATTCCTCTGGACACATTTTTGGGCATATTTCTTCTGTGACACCCCCAAATAAGGGGAGGCCAGGATATTGGAGAACATGAAACATCCTGGTGGTGCTGGCTCCGATTGATTGGAGACAGCTGGGTGGCCTCTGCTTGATGTCTACTGTCCCTGCAGTAGCAGAGCCTGGACACCTGCAGAGCCAGGACCTCTTCCCACCAAATCTCTTAACCTACTAATCACATGACCCACCCTGGGACATATGAGTGTGTGTGTGTGTATAAAAAAATAGGAGAAAGGGAGGAGAATCCTCTAGAAATGGGGCTGGTGCTTCCTCCCCCTATTCTTAGGCTCCAGCTTTTGAAGTCTCAACAGTGTCTTTGAAAAGAGAGAGGGGAGACCCTTAGAAAGGGCTGCTGAGGGCTGGAGGGAGTCATGCATATGAATGGGCTCTGCAAGGACCTAACCTTTTCCCTCCTCCAACTGCAGTAAAAATAAATGCTCCTGACATCAATACTTAATGAGATTAAGCTCTGCATGCTAATGAAAACCTCTGCAGAAGAGCCACCTGGAGGGAGAAAAGCAAGGGGCAAGGGGTTAACTGTTAACCAGTGAGACCACATCCCACAAAAGACCTTGCAAAGTCCAACAAGGAGGCCCTCACAGCCCTGTCTACTCAGTGATTCTGTGCTGCTAGGGGCAGGGGTGTGGGGAAAAGGGCTCGACCTTCTTGGGCCACCCCTTCTGTTAAGGCAGAACCTCTCTCCTGGTTGCCTGGCTCTGTAGTGACAGGGGTGGGGGAGAGGAAAAGCAGCTGTGATGGGCCCCTCTCCTTCTTTTACACCCCGTCGCTCACAGTAAACACTAACCTTATCCAATTTTTTTTTTTAAGAGAGAGAATGAATTTTTTTTTTTTTAATATTTATTTTTTAGTTTTCGGCGGACACAACATCTTTGTTTGTATGTGGTGCTGAGGATCGAACCCGGGCCGCACGCATGCCAGACGAGCGCGCTACCGCTTGAGCCACATCCCCAGCCCCTAATCCATCTTTTAAATTTGTTTTCTAAGGTGAAGGAGGCAGCAGTCTATAATGGAAAGGCAAGACAAGCTTGGGTCCAAAGCCTACCCCCAACATCTACCAGGTGAGTAACCTCTTGATGCCTGTCTCCTCCCTGTCCTGTGCTCACAGGAGAGTTCTAAAGAAGAAAGAGCATCACCAATGGAACAGAGAAGGTTCCTAGCAGATGGTAGATTACATTTCCTCTTCAAGAACTTGAAGACGTTCACAATTTTTCCTTTCCCTAAGTCGACTAGGAAAGGGTTACTGGAGGTTCATAATGAGATATGCAGGAAGATAAATATTTGCAAGCATCTCCCATGAATCAGATAAGGAAGGGCTTTCCTTAAACCAAAGCAGCAAATTTATGGGAGATCTAAACAAAGAGCTGCCTCCTAGTCCCAACTTACAGATCCTGATTTTCTCAGTTTCAGAGCAGAAAGTGCCAAAGACTTACCTAGTGATGTATTCATCAGCATCTTCCAGAGAACCAAAAGGAGATAGATGACAGTGTTACCATCTAGGGGTGACCAAGATGACCTCATTAGAAGACATCTCCCTCAATAATAGAAAGATGATTGACAGATAAGTGGTAGATAGCTAGATAGAGAAGAAAGGATTTATTTTGGGGGAATTAGCTCATGTAATCATGGGGAAGCTGAAGAAGACCCACGATATTCTAGCTGCAAGCTGATGGTGTAGTTCAGTTCGGTTCAGTTCAAAGGCCTGAAAACCGGGGAATCTGGTAGCGTCTGTCTCAGCCCAAGATCAAAGGTCTGAGAACTGGGAAGCACTGATTGTTAGTTCTAGAGTCTGAAAGTCCCACGAGTTCTGATACCCAGGACAGAAGATTGGCTTTTCAGTTCCAGTAGAGAAAGTAAATTTACCTTTCCTCTGCCCACTGATTCTATCCAAGGGCTTGCTTGGATGAGGGCAGAGCCTTCCTGTTTAATATACTGATTCCAATGCCAATCTCTTCTGGAAACACCCTTCATTCCCAGGAATAATATTTTCTAGCTATCTGGGTATCCCTTAGTTCAATCAAGTTAACATATAGAATCTACCATCACTGTTATCTATGGATGCTAGAATGAAGTCCAGTCTCATGAGCTTGGTTTCACTCCACCACTGATAAGCCTGGAGCAAAACTGGCCGAGAGAGGGTGTCCACCTCTCTGTGCTGGTTTTACTGTCTAGAATAGAGCTGTTCTCTCCCTTGCACCATTATCTCCTAGAAAGCAAAAGTTTTTTACTACTGGGGGAGGGACACAGATGCCTCCAAGGCACTGATAAAAATCAGCTGCATCAGGAGGATGGTTAGAAGAAAAACTCTACCCCTCCATGTAGGCCTAGGGGAAAGCAGCTATCATGCTGGAGAATATCTCTCAACCCTGGGAAGCTTCCTGTGCATTAGGGAAGAGGTGTTCAGCCAAAGACCAGATGACATCATCTTGCCAGCTGTGTAAGTGGAGTCCTGTCTTTCTGGCCCCGCCAAGCATTCAGTTAACTATAAACCCAGCTTGATAGGTAATAAACCAATGTGAGCAGTGGGAACATGAGTTTTGCGGGGGGAGGGGATAACTCTATAAACTGGGCTTACTGTGCTGAACACTCTTTATTTTAAAAAGCAGTTTACGGAAGGCCACTCTGTCCTGCGCTGACTTACATCAGTAGGATATATTACATTCCACAGCAAACAAACCGTTGTCTGCAAGAGGGAAAAAGACAGGGTCCCCAAAACTACTCCCTGCTGATAAGAAGAGTACAGGGGGGACTTTTGACCTTTACACAGACCAAAGATTCCAGGGCTCATGAGAAACAAAGTCCACCAACCATAAAAAAATGTAAAAACAATCCACAGGCCAAAGTGACCCAGAAGCTGCCTTTGGATCAATAACATGTCATTATAATAGTAAAATTCCCTCGCCGTGGATTTTGCTTGTGTGTTTGCGGGTAAAACCATGCACAGTGGGGACTTGGAGGTCTGATCAATCTTGCTGTCAATCAAAAGTCAAGAGGTGAACCTGGTGGAACTCTCTGGAAACTTTCCTGGGACCCCCAATAAAACTAGAAGATGGGATGGGTGCATTATCTCTTTGATCTCTGAGAGGACTCTCTCTTCTTTTAAGGGTGTCTCTTTTCCCTTCTAATAAACTGCTGCTTGCTACTATGTGTGACTTGATTAAAATCCTTCCTGCAGGATCACAAAGAATCAATGGTTGCATACTCCCCATGGTCACCTCGGCTCTGTGGGCAGGTGTCTTTCCCCCTGTAACATGCTAACCTCTGACTTCCACTTTGTAGGGGAGGAAAAAGTAATTTCCCCTATTTCATTCTGAGTTTTTAGCTAGGATCTCTATAACAAAAGACAGATTAACAAGAGAAGAACAAACAGGATCAGGATCGAGTTAACATCTAGACTTCATATTTACATGGGAGATACCCAAGGACAGTAGTAGTTCTCAAAAGAGGTGACTCAGGACTCCAGCTTATATAGCATCTTCACTGAAAAACACTGCAATTTTAAAGAAGTGACAAGACAAAGGAATAAGGCCTTTGGGGTGGCAAATTGTGGGAAGACAAATTTATGGGGAATTGATGTAGAGAAAGGCATCTTCGAAAGCTTGTTACTTAGATTCCTCTGGTGCCTTCTCCAGGCTGAGCCTTTGCCCTTCCTGGTGAAGAGGGGTAGGAAACACCTTTGTAAATTTGTCTTGCTTGGGCTGGGGATGTGGCTCAAGCGGTAGCGCGCACGCCTGGCATGCGTGCGGCCCGGGTTCGATCCTCAGCACCACATACAAACAAAGACATTGTGTCTGCCGAAAACTAAAAAATAAATATTAAAAAATTCTCTCTCTCTTAAAAAAAATTTATCTTGCTTTTAGGTAAATGGAAGAGGGCAGAGAGCATTTCTTGTACCTGCTTCTTTTCAATCACCTTCAACTTAAGATAATCCTTATGCCAAATTGCCTGGTGCTTGAGTAGCATATTCTTACCCCTCAGCTTCAACATTAAGCAAAAGCCACCCACCCAAATCACTCCCAAATTCCCAACTCATGGAAACTTTGAAAGATTAAAAATTACTATTGTTGCTTTAAGCCATTAAGTTTTGGGTGATCTATAGGATACCAATAGAAAACCAAGATATTTCAGAATGCCAAATAAAACTTCATTTGAAGAACTCTGTTACTTAAAACACATCAAACAAAAAAGTTTATAATAATTTAAGCCAACCTTCTTAATTCATTGATAGAGAAATGGAAGCCAAGAAAAGACAAGACAAGTTGACTCAAACAAGCCAGGGCAGAATCAAGACCATCAGGCAAGGTTGATTTCTATTTCATTCCAGAATACTTGGCTTCCTGCTGCAATGCTCTATGTTATCCACTGTCATCAATTCAGAAGAGGTGACCCTAGTCATCTTCCAGACAGGAAGTGCCAAAAAGAGGGGTGGGATGGAGATTCCAGTCAACAAGATCAGATTTTAGGAAGCAGGTGCTGAAAGTTTAGAGAGAAGACTGCTTTATCCAACTGAGATAGGGATTTAGGATAAAGAGAGATACTAAATCTTAAAGAAAATGCCCACAAGTCATTGACGAGCAGAAATCACAGTTGTGAATCTTGTAAAATGAGGGAAATACACACATGCAGGAAATTGTGCAGCTCCAACCTGGATCCACCTCTGTGTGGCCCCTGATACATTCCTATAAATACCGGACCCCCGCCCAAGTCAGGGCTGCTTCTCACTCTTTAGATAGCCCACATTCTCCCTTGAATGTGTGTCTATCTTCCTAAATAAACCTCTGTCTATGCCTTTGTCTGGCTCGTGATGAAATTCTTTTCCATCACCTATGCCAAGAACACTGCTGGTCCTGGGTAAGTTCCCTCTCTCCTATGGGAACTCCTTGGACCCTTCTCTGGAGACACCTCTTCTCCTGTGACAACCTGGTTATTAAGGCAAGTACCAAGACATTCTTAAATAAAGATTAGATAAATACCGTCTTCAGCATCCATTAAATACCAAGCATTAAAGTAAAATAATAAAAGAGCTTACTGTTTATCGCTATTCTGAGTATAAGGAATGATGAATTGCAATTTTAAGGTCTTACTTTTTAAAAAATATTTATTTTACAAACAAGTTTAAAAATCGTCAATCCATTAAGTAAAAGCTTTGCTGCCCCCAAACATGGGCAATTTCCCAAACATCAAATCAGTGATTTGCAACATAAATAAAGCAATCAGAGTGATGAAAATAGAAGGCTTCCAGCAAAATTCACTCCTGAGAGCTACCACCAAAAGGAGAAGGAAAACATTTCAAGCTAAAATTTTTGACTGAAAATGATCCGAGAATAAGCTGGAAATTATCACCTCTCTTTGAAACCCACGGTTAATTACGCTGTTTCACAGCAAGGTGGGTACGGATGCAGCTGGAATAAAAGAGACATCAGTGTACTTTCAGAGAGAACTCAAATCACAATTCCTTTGATGGCGTATTACATATATATACATTTTTTTTTTCCTTTTCAAGCATAGGCCTGGTTGCAAACGCTGTGCTGATTTCTCAACAGTCATTGTGAAATTGTTGGAAGACTACAAGACCTTTCCTGGCACTTCAAATGACCCGTTCCCAGATCTCCTTCTTCAGAGCTCTCTTTTCATTGCTTATTCATGCTCCCTGTCTGGGAGCAACCCCAAAACTCACTGGGGTTCTTGTTGCTTCTATGGACTGTCTCAAAGGGACTGCTTTGGGGTCTGGGGTCTCTAAAGGGATACTGTCTCCTCTTGATTCAAGACACAATTTAATTATTCTTTAGTCTTTCTATAAAGGCCTTCTTTTTACATTCAAAAACAGATGTGATGGGACAGTTAACAATTGCACTGATCTCGGTAGCCCCTGCAGCAGGATCATTTATTGAGATGTCAGTTTGTGAATTTCCCAGATCCACTCTCTTGCTCTAACTTGGTAGGCAGGTCATTAATATTTCTTGTCTTAGTGATTTGGGGGGAGAAGAAAACAGACGATGCTTAGAGTGGAAAGCCTTCTTGATCGTTTGAAATTCTTGAACCCCACAATGAGCCCAGTTTGAGCGAGGCAGAGAACAGAGTCCCTAGAAAAGTAGCAAATAGGAGAAACTGAGCCAGAGACTCGCACTCTGGTTTGTGCCACCCTTGGAAGATGGGCCCTTGGAGATTTGGTTGTTTTCTTTTTTTCTTTTTTCTTTTTTTGTTTTTGTTTTTCTTTTTTATATTTGTGTTGTTGATGTTTGGTAAGCCCAATCTTACCTTTCAGGTCACAGTATTGGTTGTTGTTGTTGTTGTTGTTTAGTGTTGTAGATCAAATTTGGGGCCTACTGTGGTAGAGAAGCTTGATTCTTTTTTTTCTTGCACTTTAGAGTAAGAGGGAAAATATTATAAAACTTCCAAGGTAAACTTGAGATTCCTGCTTCATATAGTTGTTCAGTACTACATGGCTGTAGATTTGCAAAGCAAATTCATGGAAGCTTATGTGGTTATTCAATACTCTCTCTGCATCTATTAAAAAATCAGGCCAAATCTATTGAGAACAGTTTTTTTCTGGGATCATGAACTGTCTTTGCAGATTATTTATGATCACAAAGAAAAAGCCTCCTAAACTTGAAAATAGGAAGAAGAGATTATTAGGTGTTCTTTTGGTACAACATTCAGAGTGAACCTCTGATTTATTTTCTATTGACCAAGCCATTTTTATAACCTTATACATTCACTTGTAGAAAATTTATAGCAATGCAAATTATTTTTGCCTGGAAGAAATGCAAATGATGCTTGAAAGATGCAAAATTTGACTGGTTTTGAGGCAATTGATTTCCATTTGCAGGAAAGATAACACATAAATTTATAGTTTATTGTCTGAGGGATATTAACAAATTTCACATCTATTAACAAATTCACTTTCACATTTTTTGTCTGAATCTGTTCTTCAAACCATCATTTGAATTAGGTTTATCATGTTACTGGTTTCCTAAGGAGAGAAAAATATATATATTTGACAAGATTATTTTCTGTTTATATGAAGGCCATGTATGTAACCTTTTGAAAAATATTCTCAACACCTGACTAAAAATATTCTAGCTGTTTTGGAATGTTCTTTTTTAGTCCAATCTTACCTTTCAGGTCACAGTATTCAGACAGATTAAACCTCCCAGTTTCCTGGCCTGACTGTATTACTTCCTAGCTCAAAGTGTAACTGAAAGTTCAGTCCTTATCCTGGACACCAATGCAATAACAAAGACAAGGTCTTGAGAAAAAGGAAAAAGGTTTATTGCTTTGCTAGCAAAGGAGAAACACAGGAGAGCCCTGTCCCAAAGGCTGTGATTCTGCCTATCCGCAGGAGCAGGGGACTTTTATAGAGGTGATTCAGAGAAAATGAGATTAGGGAGGTGAGATCAGGAAGGAGAAAATCAGGGAAAAGAAGATCAGGGAGGAGAAGGCTAGAAAAAATGAAGATTGGGAAAAAGAAGAAAACATATAAATTTGAAAGCCACAAGGGATATAGTCACAAGCATCAGGTGAATCCCAGTTACAAAAACTCTTCAAAATCTCACTCCTTTCAGCTGGGCCTGGTGGCACACACCTGTAATCCCAGAATCTCAGGAGACTGAGGCAGGAGGATCACAAATTCAAAGTCAGCCTCAGCAACAGCAAGATGCTAAGCAACTCAGTGAGACCCTGTCTCTAAATAAAATACAAAATAGGGCTGGGGATGTGGCTCAGTGGTTGACTGCCCCTGAGTTCAATTCCTAGTACCAAACAACAACAAAAAAAAAAAAAAAAAACCCTCCCACCTTCCAATATAAGTAGGTTTAAACATTTGCATCCAGAACCTCTTAGCATCACACCCAACCTCTCTTTATTTACCCTTGGCTCCAGGCAGACAGAATTCTTCCCTTTCCCAGACCCATTTCACTTTCTAACTCTTCACTTTTATTATCTCCTAAGCATACAGTGGTGTTTTTGTTGAATGCCCGGTCCTTGTACCCAATGCCAATCCAATAGCAACGATATGGTTTTGAGAAAAGGGAAAATGAAGGTTTATTGCTTTGCTAGCAAAGTAGAAACACAGGGGAGTCCCAGAGGCTGTGGTTCTGCCCATCAGCAGGGCTTTAAAGAGGTGACTCAAAGGCTACATTTCCCATGTTCTCTGTTGGAGTTGTAATTCACTTGTTAATTTGTGAGATGGCAATTTCTGATATCTTCTGGTACCATCCCTGAAGTCTGGATTACTTGGTTCCTATGGTGGATGCATACTCAAGGATAATAAATCTGCCTAAAATGGGAAGAAAGGTAATCTTGCTTCCCCTGAGATTAGGGATGTGCAGAGATTAGGAAGGAGCAGGGAGAGAGGAAGAAAAAAAAAAAAAGGTTCATTTAAAAAAATATTTTTTAAAAATTTGAGATATGGTCTCATTAAATTGCTGTGGCTGGCATCAGGCTTGCAATCCTCCTGTCTCAGCTTTTGGGTTGTTGGGATTATAGGCATGTGCCACCACCACTCCTCCTCCTTCTCCTCCTCCTCCTCTTCCTTCTTCTTTTCATGGACTTTTTTTTTTAAGGGTAGTTTAAGTTTACAGTACATATGTATTTTTTGAAACATTCATTGACTTTAGACCTTACTGAGTTCTGGCTATGTAGAGTGTAGCAGTAACAGAAGCTCAAGCATGTTGATTATGAATTGCTTGAAAATTAAGACTAAATAACAGATTAATTGTATTGCTTCTTCAATATATTGTAGGTCCTTGATATTCCTGAAGGATGTGTTCCAAGACTTTCTTGACTCCCAAATAAAATAATTTTGCTCTAGGAAAAAAAAAAAAAAGTTGTAGTGGCCGAGCAGCAAGGGCTATATCCAAAGCATAAAGTGGACCCTGTTACATTTCCCCACGGTCAATGTCTACTTCCCATTTTGTGGGAAAATGAGTGATGACATCTCCAAACTGCTTACTGCTGAAAGAGGGTGAAGTTGGGGGAAGTGACCCAAAGTCCTTGTTCTCTATCATGTGAGGTGTGGACAGTTAAGGGTATTCAACATGAAAGCAGTTCAGAGGTGCCTAGTGGCAGATGGCAAGTGACTGGACACGGCATACAAAGGGCAAGATCATTATAAGACAACAATGAACAAGTCAGCCAAGCATCACTTTTTTGTGAACAATTAACACAAAAGAAATTAGTATTTCAGCCAATCTCTGAAAACCATGAGGACAGAAACTCATAATATGATCAGTGAAAAAACAGATCAAGTTTATCAATGTAGGAAGCTAGGAAGATTTGTAGGTCTATGAGATCAGGCTCAAAGTTTGTGACTCTAGAGTCCTTTGTGATCATTATTATTAGGTATTCTCACACAAGAACCCTTCCCTTATAGCCTCCAGCTTTATTTACTTTTGGTAGGGCTAACACAAGCATACGTCTTGTTACTTTTTAATTAATTTATTTATTCATTTATTATTATTATTATTATTATTATTATCATTTTTTGTCACTAGACACTGCCAGAACTGCAATACTTTCCAAGGCATGGTTCCCTCTCTCGGGGTCAATCTATTCCAGGGCAGCCCTGCCATTCACAAAGAAAAGAGAACTCTCTCCGGGGTTCCTGCCCACTTCTCTGGGATCAAGCACAATTACCATACTGGACACCTCACAGTGCCCATCTCTGCCACTCCAGATTCCAGGATCTGAACCCGACTCCCTTTTAATTGGTGGAAGGCAACGAGGCCATCTCCTGTCTCTTTGGAAGGGCACTCACCCATCTCTCAGGACCGACTGACCCATGTTCAACTGCTGTTCACATGGGACCTTTCTCCTCTTTGGCCATGAAAGTTCTCATTTAAATATTTGCTACTGTCACCAAGATCTGCACCTGCGGCAGCTCCACCCGGGCTGCGCCCTAGGCCTCAAGGCTCACCACAGTGGCTCTCCTACTTGTAATGGCATAGCAATCTCAGGTTGCTTTCGCTCCTGTCCACCGTGTTTTGACTGCCAGCGATGGCCAGGTATGGTCCCCATGCTCCAGCACCATCCATTTTCAGGGCTAGTTGATTCAGCAGGTGAGTTGTTTCACACTCCTTGGCAGAGTCCAACTTCCATGGCCACCATCCTGCAGTCTATATCAACCAACACCTTTTCTGGGGTCTGCTGAGCACTGGCAATCAGGCACCTTAACCTGATGTTTGGTTCTTCCCACAGTGCTAGTTCTGCTTACCAAAAGTGACCCACTAGGCACTCACATTCATGCCCAGATCCACACCATCCATCTGGGCTTCTTACCCATTTAAAGTTTGAGAATAGGTTGAGATCGTTTTGGCCCCAAGACCTCTAATCTTTGGCTTTAAAGGATTAAACTACCTGGGTTGTTTTCAAGTTTTTTATTTCTGCAAGAGTGCCAGCTACCCTGAGGGATGGTTCAATTAGTCTTTCACCTCTATACCCAGGTCAGATGACCGACTTGCACATCAGGACCGCTACCTGAATTTCCTCTGGCTTTGTCCTGCCCAGGCATAGTTAGTTCACCATCTTCCAGGTCCTAACACACGTGCTCATGCTCCACCTCCCTGGTGCAGTGGGCAAGACAGGCTAGTGGTACACCCTTGGTGGACTGGAGAAAGCTCGGGATCCCACTTCGGCTGGTGGGCGAGCCATTGGCCTTCACCTTCATTGCACCACAGCAGCTTTCTTAAGTTATATTAAAAAACAAACAAACAAACAACAACAACAACAAAAAACCATTATTTTTCCTTTTAAATGTCCGTGTAGGACTGTGCTCAGGCTATACTCAAGTGTTTAAGACCAAGTTGGTCAAAACTGACCCTGAGATTTTTCAGAGATATTCTTGGGAGATCACTCTTGAGAACATATACAAAGCCTTTTGGCTCCTTTAGCTTTCCTCTACCAGTGGTGCCATCTGCCAGGATGAATCAGAGTCCTGCTGACCATATGTGGCTTCTCTTGGAAGCATCAGGAGTTTTTCCATCTCCAATGACCCTCGTGTTTGCAGAATGTGCACTGGTTGGCTTCTGGTTCTCTAGGGTCCTCTCTATCTCCCTGATCCTCAAGGTGACTCATGAGAGTTGCAGGGCACAGAGAGGTGTCCTGTCATTGTCTGGGTCCTGGCTGACCTTAGAGGGCAAGGGCTAAAATGTTGGGTTCTTTTTCCTTGACTCTTTTACTTCTTAAATTTTGGTCTCCAAGTTTTTGGTTTTAAACACCCAGCAAGCCAGTTTCAACAGTCTTAAAGAGGGAGTGACAGGTTATAACTTCAATATCTATAATTACCCTTTCAATATCTACAGTTACCCTTTCATTTAATTGGGGTCAGTATTAGTAATGGAAGTCTGCATTATATGCTGTCTGTCCTATTGGTGATGGCTTATTGCAAATTAACCCAGGTTGTTTTTGTTTGATTGTTTGTTTATTTGTTTAGAAGCAGTACCTCTGCAAAACACTAACAGGCAACAGTTATAAACTTTACAAGGAAAATATGAAATGAAATTAACAGAGCAAAAACATATATTCAGTTTGTGTAATGGCTTTGAACCAAGAAAAATCACTTTTATAATCATGAACTCTTACTTATTTCCCCTGTTTTAGATCATAGTAATCTTTACAACAAAAATCAATCTTTTGAACACAACTTTAAATGAGCTGAAGTGTAGCTTATTTTGGAGCCATCCTAACATGGAGTAAGGTGAGAGGCAGAGCCTTGTCTCCGGTAAGTTGGGGCTCTAACAACAGTCTAACGAATAACACAATACAACATTACAGCTGAAACATGAATCAAAGAAAGGCTAAGAGAGCTTTAAACTTTCTTCTTGTGGAAAAAGTGGCAGAATGCTTTCATGTTTTACAATGTCACCTTTAAACATACCAGACTCTCCTTATTGTATTCCAAAAATGCATTTAAATTCCAATTTCAATGTGAAGAATAACAAAATTGTTTATATAACTTATTGACAACAGGTTGCTTTATTCAGCTATAAAATAACAAATGACATGAATAAATACCAACTGAATTTGTTATTTCTATCCAAATCCAAGACTTTCCTATAGTTTGGAGAATGCCAACTTGGCAAATGCTCTCCTAAACTTCACATTTAACTAAGTTTAACATTTAAAGTATAATTTGGAATCCAGAGGGTATGGTAACAATAATCACAGGCCTGGATGGGTTAACAAAAGTCAAACGGTAGCCTTAAGTCTCTCATGCACTTAGAAAACTGTGTAAATGATCAGAAATTGACTTAGTCAAAGCAAACAGATATAAGACAGGTCTTCAAATGAATCTGTGGCCCTTCTGTGTAAGACACAATGTATAAAAGAGGCAACTTATTGGTTATCTTTCCAATACTTATATAAACTTTCATTTTATAAGCTTTTATATAATACTTAGACAAGGCTTAGACAGATATGGTTCTTAGAGGGTATGGTAAAAATAATCACATTTCCTGCTATCCTTGCACACCAGAGTCAGTGCCTTTTGGCACCTTCAACTTAGTTCCTGACTGTTCAGACCCCTTATCATATACCTAGTCACACATATGTCAACTATATTGTTATAACCTAAGTAACAGTTGTTTGTCTAACCAGTAACAAAGTAATCATTTAAGACAGGTACAAACCCTAATTTCTTTGAGACTTAGTTTCCCCAAATAATAAAACCTAATGAATATAATAAAATTATCTTGATGGATAAGAGCAGATCAATGTTTTGGACTTTGCTTCATATTAGTACATTAAAGTTTAAATAATTTTGACCATGCTAATTATAGCCAATTTAATCACAAACACAAACTTTTAACTGCCATAAACCTTCTGCAACTTAGACATTCACAACTTGACATCCTTAGTTATGTTCTAAGTTTTTTCTTGGACTTTAGCCCTGGAATATTACTTTACCAGACAAAATACTTTCTCAGTTAGAAACATTTCTTTTACCTTCTAATTTTCCACACTAAAACTTATTTCCATAGCTATAACTTTCTTTTATTTTTTCTAGTTTTGGACCCTTTCTTAAATTTATATTCTGAAACAATCCTCATGAATATTATCGTGCATTTAATTTACACAAAAATTTCATCCCAGGAGAGAGATCAGACAATATAGCATGCACAAAAAGTCTGTCTTAATCTTTTCTCTCTCAGGTGGCATCTAAGGGGTTAGAGCACAGGATATTTTTGAGCTTGACCTGTGTCCATTATCATTATCATGATGCCATTAACTTTAAGTGAGTTCTCCACTGTCAATTGTACTCAGAGGCTCCTTTGGGGCTTTTTTTTTTTTTTTTTTAAATAATATGCAGTGGAGGAGGCCCTTTCTATACTTTTCTTTAAGCTTCCTTGAGATCCCTTTGCAGAGGCTGCCTTCAAAACACTGGTTGGCCTTAGTTTCTTTTTCTTTTCTGGGTGCAGTTATTTTTTCAGCCAGTCTCCCCAGGCATTTAGTTTGAATGGGATACTATTATAGCAAGAACTGCTTTGACACAGTGATGAATACCCCCTGTCCAAATGGGGTGTCCTGTCAGATCTTAAAAGGGGAGACTATTCCTGTCCCCAGGTCATAAACTGACAGTGCTAAAAACTACTGAGCTAAAAACTACTGCCACAGCATTTGTGTCTAGTAGCCTCCAGCTCCCCAGGGCAAAAGGGGCCGGAAGGCAGGTCAGAGGTCAGGTTCTCTTTGGCCATTTTTCCATAGCCCAGGCAGTTTTTCTGGGATTTTTTTCCCGCAAGTTTAAGGCTAGTGTTTCTTGACCCACAGTGAGATGATCTGCAGCTGCTTGGTGCCAGACTTAGAGACAGTGCTAGGGGTGCCAGCCCTGGGTTTAATGGATTTAAATCTTTTTAAGCCCTTTCTTCTAGTTTCCTGCTATCCTTGCACACCAGAGTCAGTGTCTTTTGGCACCTTTAACTTAGTTCCCAAAGGTTCAGACCCCTTATCATGCACCTGCATCAATGCTGGTGCATATAGAATCTCTTTCAAATACTTAACCCCTGACAGTCTAACTTCAACCTCAGAATTGTAATAATAATCCAGAAAAACCATCCAAAACCATGGCCAACAGATGGGAACCTTTCAATTGACCAGCCAAGATCTTTCCCAAGAGACTACTTGTAGGATCAATGCCGTATTGACCATGTCTTAAAAGGGGCAGTAACAGATACAAACATAAGCACATATAGACAACCAGAGGGAATTCCCAAACCCAAGGCCAACAAATAGATGAGAACCTAGAACAAACCAGAAGAGAGTACATATCCCTGGGTTCTTGAGTCCCACTTAACCATAACTTCTATACCAGTGGTGCCACAGATGTCCCCAGAAAGAGGGGCCAGGTGTTCCCATGAAGAGGAACCAGATGTGTGGAAACAAGGGTCTCAAGGCTCTGTCTCAGCACGCACACAGGGGGACTTACCAAATGGCCAAGAGTGTCTCGACTTTACTGAATTCAGTTTCCTTTTTCTCAAAATGGACCACAATGGAGCAACCTGCACCATTCAGGAAGAGAAGGTGGGAGTTCCCTGAAGCAAAAGGAGCTATGGCAGCTGCTGGGATGGTCCCTCAGCCCCCCAATTTACTCACAGGAATAGCTCCTCTGGTTCCACCTGAGGCAAACCCACCTGCCTCCTAACTCTCCTGCAGTTGGCTCTCAACAAGTTCACCAGCCATGTTGAGTCCTCAACATGGAAGTGGGGTTCCTTGGAGAGCCAGGCCTGCTCAAGATATATGGAGTGGGGGTCATCAGTATAGCCTTTCCTCAAACTGCACTCCTATCAGCATTCTGGTCTTCTGAGCTACCAACAGAGACATTCACTCAGCTCTCCTAAAAGAGTTCTAGGCATTTTCTAACCTGCTTTTTCCAAAAATATTCCATGTTTTCCCTACAAACTAGTTCTCACAAACCACCAGGTCAGGTATAGTCATAGCAATGATCCATTTTGGGGTACCATTTTTGTATGTGTGTGTTAACTTTCTGTTGCCATGAAAAAATACCTGTGGAAATCAAAATGGGGATGATTTGTTTGGCTCAAGATTTTAGTTCATGGTTGTTTGGACCCATCCTTTGAACATCTTATAAGACAAAACACCACAGAGGGGACTGTGAGGTGGAGGAAAGCTGAGGATCTCATGGTGGTGGGAAGTTGAAAGAGAGAGAATGTGCTGGGGACAAAATGTACCCTTCAAGGGCATGTCCCCAGTGACCAGTTTTCTCCTACTGGGCTTACTTCCTCCTGTTTCCACCACCTCTCAATGGTCCATTAAGCTGTGAACCTATGACGGATTAATCCTATTATGAGTTCACACCCTCATGATCTGATCATCTACCAAAGGCCAGAGACACCAGCCTGGAGGAGTGAAGGGGTGGCTGGGAGGAGCTGTTTTCCAGGGCAAGTGTTTGGAGTCAAACCTTTCAATTCCTGTCCCTTCAACTTGGGGTGTGCAAATGTCCCTCCTTTCTTTGTGAGTCCCATGGGTTTTCCATTTAACCTGTGAAAGAGATATGGGTCTGATGTGAACCAACGGCAGCCTCACTTCAATCATGTTCCAGATGCAGCTCCTGTGTAAGCCCGATCCCATCTCCCTGGATTGCTGATGTCTCAAAGCCACCTGCGGATGCACCGTGTATCAGTATCACAAACTCGAGTGCTTTTTCTAAATTAGTCCCTTATGTATAGACCACAAAAGTAATTCCAGGTTTTATTATTGTCACGAATTTCAGAAACTTTTGAGTCTTCACCCATCTCTGAGTCCCTGTCTAATGTCATTCAGTTTATCATTAAGGACTCTTCTCATGAAGAACAGATGCAGGGGTAACCAGACCCTTGCCTTTTGTTTCCCTGTGCTGAGGTTTGAAGAGTATTATCCCTCCAAAAGTGCTGTTGAAACTTCAATGCCAATGCAGCAGTATGGAGAGGTGGGCGTTCAGGAGGTAGTGAGGCATGAGGCTGAGCCTTCCTCAATGGGATGTGAACCCTACAGCTAGACTTTATGTAAAGGGCAACAAGGCTTAGGTTTTAACCTCAGCACTACCCATGTGCATGCCTGGGTACATGCACATGTGCATGCGTACACACACACACAGACTTATAATGCTGGGCATGGTGGTAACTGCCTCTACTTCTTGTTCGTTGAGGGGCTGAGGCAGGGGGATTGCAAGTTCAAGATCAACCTAGGCAACTTAGTGAGACCCTTTGCCAAAAGAAAATAGAAAGGGCTAGGAAAATAGTTCCAAAGTAGTCCACTTGGCTAACATGTATAATGTCCAGGTTTTGGAAGACAATGAAAGATCCTACATACAGCTATCCCAACCAAGCAATAAGGATGTTGGTGGGTATTAACCTACCATTCCCTGTCTTTCTTTGGTGAATGTTATTTCTAGGGGTGCTATCTCCTGAAATTTCTAGCTTACTCTGCAATAGGCCAACCATAGCCCTGTGGCCAGACAAAACCCCTCAAGCTGAGAGTCAACAGAATTCACATTAGGCAGCCATCAATGTGACCATGACATGTGGGTGGGGCATCCAGAGCTCAAGCTCAATAGGCAGAAAAGTTCCCAGTCAAGTAACTCAATATGTTTCCTCCAGATAAAAAGAAAAGACAAGCTCCACTCTCCTGAGGACTCTCTAGGTGTCTGAAGCTGAATTTTTACCTCATCATATTCTAACACCACAGGGTTCCATTACAGTCCTAGATCGAGCATTATGGTTTTAGAAAATGTTAAAAAGGGTCTTTGGAGTTAATGCTTGGGCCATAAAGGAAACTAGATGTCTGCAATTTTTTGCTGAAATTGTATAACATCTCAATTACAAGCATATGAGGTTGGATGGGACTCCTGCTTGTCTCAATGGCATTATTTCTCCATGCATTTAATGTGCTCCCTCTGGGCTCTGTTTAGCATGCCAATTACTATGCTGAAAAGCAGAGGGAGGAAGAAAGGCCAAATGCTGGAAATCTGAATCATTCTTGTTAAAAGATATTCTCCATGCAAATGGGGAAGGAGAGGAAAGAGGCTCATATTCCTCTACAGGAGGTACTGAAATAGAGACCAAAATGGAACACAGCCTTGGGAATCCAAAGGATCATGATGAATTCCAACTGGTGCCAAACATAACCACCAATGTGCTGCCATACCTGTAGAGTAAGGCTGACTCTTGGAGAAGTGCTGTAACCCATGAGCTGCCTGTCCACTACCATTTCCCATTGTCTCTCCTCCCCATTTCCGGTGTGCTTATCTCCCCAGGGTTGCAGTGTTCTTAGAGAACACTCAAATTTGCAGTTATACTCAAGAACAGTGTTTCTCAAACTTTAGCCCACATGAGAATCTCCCAACAACAAATAACTATATAAAACCAGGAGGTCACAAAGGAAGGGGTTTCCCACACCTATGCCTGAAAACAAGAACTATCCCAGAAGACTCTGCCAGACCCACCATGTTGCACAAAAGTCATGACAACCTTACACAGAAAATACTTTGATGAGGATGTCATCCAGTGTAGGACTGATCCAAACCTTGTTATTGATCTTTTTATCCAAGAACGTTCAATTCAAAACAACTTATGTAATGCTCCTTATTTTGGCTTTTAAAAAACTTCCCCTTGCTTCAACCTCTTTGAATGCACTTGTAATAATCATTTACCAAGTTTTGTGGATCCCCAAAGCAATGCTCTGCAATGCCAAATAAACTTTTTAATCTTTAAAGAATCTCTCTCCATTTGTTATTTAGATTGAGAACACCTAATTGAAGAAGGCCTGGAACACTCCTATACCACAAAGGGTTAAGCATCCAGTGACATTAAACAAGACTTGGGCATTGCAGAAATTTGCCTCAGGGAGGAGAGGGACACCCATGGGCTTTTGTCAAGGCCATATTAAAATGGGAGGGGAAATGCAAGGAGAGCTACCTTGCAGGGACAAAAGGTAGGGGACTGTCAGCCAGTTAATTGAGCCTGTGCTCCTGATTTGTGCTTCTTTCCTGCTCATGGTTGTTAAACCCAGAAATGGTTTTCTAGAAAGTGATTTTAAAACTGTAAATTCGTGATTCCCTGCTCAGCCTGGTTCTCTACCAGAAAGCAAGACTTGTGTGAAAGCATCAGCTCCAAACATTGAGGAATCCTTGCCCATGATCCCCTCCCAACTCTCCTAATGCTGGTACAATCTCTTCTCCAAGAAGCCAATGCCTGCCATATTTGCTTCAGCTGCTAATTTGTGGGTAGCTAACACTAGCTCAGCCTATCTTCCTCTCCCCATCTAACACAGAAGAATATGCCTGCATGCTCCTGGAATTCCAGAACTGAAAAATAGCTAACAGAATAATCAGCAACCGTGAAATCTTTACCTCTCACATTTGAGGGTTTATTTAAAAAAACAAACAAACAGATACTCATGATATGAAGGATATAAAGACAAAAAGATACTTTAAGGCTTTTTGTTAGTCTTGTGAGAATGAGGGCAGGTGGCAATGGCTTGAACTGATGTTGTGATGGTAAAATGGAGAAAAATTGATAAAGTTACAAGAAAAATTGATAAAGTTAAAGTTTTGGAGATAAAGCAATTGCAATTCTACCATAAGTCCTTTGCCTAGATTGCAAAACAGTACTAAATATTAGAAATTAATCCAAACAACAACAACATCTTGAGTGTGGAAAAAATTTTTTTTAAAAAATAGGACCCATAGGTCAAACTTTGCAGTAGTTTCAGAACTTCTACTCTAGTATCTTTCAACATTAACTCATTTTACTCTTTCCATTAACCCTATGAGGTTAAGTATGATGTACCTATTCTACTGATGCGAAAACGGAGGCTCAGAGAGCCTAGAACATGCCCCTGTATTCATCTGGTGGCCCTGAATTTCTACACCTGTAAAATGAAGATAGAGTGGTTTCTGACATCCCTGAAGTTGGATGTGTCTATACAAATGGAAATGTGTACATTTTTCTTAGAAAAAGATTGGTAAGTTTCATCATATTTTCAGAGAAATTCTCGACCCAAACAGGTGAGCATCACCAGCGGAGGAATGAATAATCACAGAAGGTAGTCAGATAGTCAATAAACAGGCAGAGTCTAGGCTTCTCTGAGGAGGGGGGATTGCTAGGGAAAGAAATGGGCTTGACTAGCGATTAAGCCATGCATGTCTAAGTACGCACTGCGGGGACAGTGGATCTGTAAATGGCTCAGGAAATCAGTTACGGTTCCTTTGGTTGCTCACGTCTCTCTTACTTGCGTAACTGTGGCAATTCCAGAGCAAATGCATGCCCACTTGGGCCCAGCAGCAGCACGATTCCCATGCACCAATCTTCAAGGAATATTTGTAAAGCTACGTGCTTCAGAGGACATAATTCAAGGCCAGTTCCCAAGGCTTGAAAACATGTTTGTGTCTTTTTAATTTTTTTTTTGTACTCTGTCCTGTTCTTTACCAAAAAGGGACTTTCAGTAATAAAACATGAAAGGAAACTAATAATAGTAATGACCACAAAAGAAATGCCAAAGACTTGCAGTTTGTTAGTATTTTCTTTCTTCTATCCTTCTGTTATATTCAGTTGTTTCTATAGTTATTAATTATTCAACCAGGAAAAAAAAAATCAGGGAGAAGCAGTATTTGTACCGATTAAAGGTTCAGACTTGCATCCACAGCCTGGTTCAAATCATATGCTTGCCTATAATTTTGAGCAAATTACTTCAATTCAAGTTAGTCTCCTCACTGTGCTTTCAGGTTCCCTGACCTATAAAATGGGCATGATTATAATCCCCACCTCAAGGAGTTTTTGTGATTAAATTAGCTTCTACATGTACTTTGAACAATTCCTAGCACATGCAAGTGTTTGATTAAGATTAGCAAATAGAAATATATTAGCTGAGCTTGTTGTCAAGGTGTGAATTTCAAGTAATAGAAGACTCTGATTAAGGAATTTACTAAACAGACACTGGTGAGCTCACAAAAATGTTGATCCATTCGGAGGATTGGAGTCAAGACCCAGAGAGCAGGCCCCAAATAATGCCTCATTACTGGTTCTGGTGAGGAAGCCACTGACTGCAATATGTATTGTGTGGAAGCAATCACCTGCCTTCTTTTCCTAGGTAAAACTCCTGCCTGCCTGTGTGTATCAGATTGGCAGAGACTAGACCACATCTGCACTCCAGATGCAAGGGAGTCTGGGAAGGCAAATTCTCTATGCAGCACTTTCAGCTTCTTCTGGGGAGATGGTCGTTCATTAGGAGTGCCCCACAAATGTAATATGTATTATACATTACAAGTAAAAGTACACACACACTACAAATGCTGTGTAAGGCCAGAGAAAGGCTGGGGAGAAAGAAAAACTAATGTAAAATTGTTAAGTGGGCCTAGATTCTCGGATCATTTAATACCATTTAAAAGATAACTATGTTACTGGTGCTCCCTGCCAGAGGTGTGACTCTGGGGTTCCAACAGACTAGATTTGGTCATTATGCTGCATTAGGAGTCTAGTTAAGGAAAGAAAGAAGTGGTGGTAAAGCAAGAAGAAATTAATTCATTCACAGTTTGGCCAAACTCAAAATAGCACAGAATTTTATAGGATGAAAACACAAGCTGTAAGGGTCCCGCGAAACGTCGGAGAAAGAGACCACCAAGTGACCACTCATGCAATTGGCAGAAGGGGATTTACTGAACCAGCATGCTGGGGCTCCGTGCCCACTCAAGAAGGGAAAGCAGCCCAGAGCCCCGAGCAGGGGCTGAGCACTGCTTAAGTACACTTTTTGGGGAGGGCGGAGGGCTTTGTATACATCAGAACAAATCATCATGAGGCACGGGAAAATTGAACAACAACTCCTAAACATGATTAGTTCATTCATTGGCGGGAACAGGTCAGGCTGGAGTGATAGGTCATTCCTAAGGAGAGTACACATTCAAACTGATTGGTTCAGGTCCTGCAAGGCCTACGTGCAACCACACAGACCCCTTCAGTTATTAAACAACCAGACAATCAGGGGAAATGTTTACTGGGCGGTTCTAAGCATTGTCTTAACAGCTACAGAAATTTCAGGTTTTGCAAGTAGCATAGAAACCTAACAATACCTCCTTTACATTTTAACTCAGACCTTGCAGCTTAGAAACTTTTACAACACCCGGTCTTTTACCCTTTAACTTTTACGCTTTAACTTCAATTTCTTTTACCCTTACAAAGCCAAGAACAAATACAGCATGTTGCAGGTCTGATTTGAAAATCCAGTTCCTCTGACAGGCTTAGGGGTAATGTTCATCCTCAACACATAATGGAGCTTTGCAAGAAAAAGAAAAAACTTTAAAAGTAGAGGTTCCCAGCCTTTACTTAAGAGGTACATATTGGAATTGGAAGCCAGGGTGGTGGTATGTGCCTGGAATCCCAGCTACTCCAAAGGTTAAGCCAGGAGGATTTCAAGGTTGAGGACAACCTCAGCAATTTAGCAGGATCCTGTCTCAAAATACAAACATAAAAAGGGCTGGGGGGTTGTAACTCAGTGGTCGAGTGCTTGCCTGGCATGTATGAGGTCCCAGTTTCAATTCTCAATTCTTAAAATAAAATGGATAAAATGAAAAGGTCAGGTGCTTCTTTTAAGTCTTTTAATTGAAAAGAGGGCCCCGTTACAACTTTAGCTCTTTGGATCCTAGCTTTTCAGGATCCTGAAAAAAGGGGACCAAATCAGGTAAACGCTGACTCTCTAAAAGTCATTTGGAACTTGACAGCTTTTTTGGTTTTAGCCACACACAGGGGTAAGGGAAAGAAAGGTCTTGACTACCTCTCTACATAGGCCATGAGAGTTGCTAAGATTCTTTCAGGCTTTTCTTTGGAATTTTTCTAGTACATATTTTTAGAATTATCAATATTTCACCCAAAAGTTTTTTTTAAATGTATAACACGTATGCAAGTTTGTTAGTTTTGCTGAAATCTCAATTATGATTACATGATATCTCAATTTACTTTCCTGTTGGGGATGGATCTTTTATTTTATAAGCCTAAGTTAAGGCTTCCCAAAGTGTTTCATGTCAGGACAATCATAAAAATGATATTTTTATAGTATGAGGTTCCTTCAGATCTGGAGGAGGTTGAAGGATTCCAATCTTTGGTCACCCCAGTCCTAGCCCAACCACCCTGAGAATGGAGGGCATCAACAATGTCACCATCAGTACCAATATGTGAAGGGCTCCTTGAAAAGGTGTGGTTTACCAATCAGAAAATTAAGTTAATATAACGGAGCACTTTACACAAAAATTTCCAGGAAGAATCTGCTGCTGCATGCAATGGATCAGAAAGGGTACATTTCATGAAAACAAAGAGACAGGTGGAATAATCCAGTGCCCGTCAACAGGAGAAAAGTTAAAGAAACTTGTATACTCATTCAATGGAATTATCTTGTCAATAAAAAAACAAGAACTACTGATTCCATGCAATCACAAAGGTGAATGTCAACACTAAGAGATAGTGTCTCGCAAGACAAGATACTGTATTTTTCCATTTATGTGAAGTTTTAGAACATCTGGAACTAATCTCTGGCAGTGAAGTGGGGTGTGGGGATTGACTGGGGAGGAACATGGAGAAATTTTCTGGGGTGCTCCAGTGCTCTTTATCTTGATAGGGTTTGGGTTACACGAGTGTATGCATTTGTCACTTAAGATTAGTATGTTTCACAGTATATAATCTTAAAAACAACAAAACATAATAAATAATTGTTGAAACTCTAGTTAATAACATCCATGCTGAAAACGTTAAGGGTAAAATATATTGATATCTGTAACTTACTTTGAAATGCATCAAAAAATGGATGGAATTGGGCATGATGGTGCACATGTGTAATCCCAGCTATTCAGGAGGCTGAGGAAGGAAGATTGCAAGTTTGAGGCCACCCTGAGCAATATGGTAAGCCCCTGTTTCAAAATGAAAAAAGGATGGGGACATAGCTCAGTAGTAAACTGCCCCTGGGTTCAAGGTTCCATCCCTAGTATTGGGGGAGAAAATGGCGGAAAGGTGGAATGATGAATGGATAAGGGAATGGAGAGACAGAGATGTGATAGAGCAAGTGATATAAGTTAGCGGTAGGATCTAGGAGGCAGGTCTATGAATATTCACTACATAATTGTTCCAACTTTTCTCTTTGTTTAATGATGTAATACAAAATTAGATAAAATATCAGTAAAATGATAATAAGTGGGAAACATAATTTTTTTTTTTTTTACTCTATTTAGGGTTAGGGAAGTTCTGGTGTATTTACAGATGCTACAGAATTCTAGAGCATTAAAAGGTCTAAGAGATCATTTCAGTGAATCCTTTGAATAGATCAGGAAACTGAGAGAAACAGAAATTAAGGAACTCACCTTAGGTCACACAGCCAGTGGATGGCAAGCCATGCCCAGACAACCAAGCTGAATTCTATTATTTGAATTCTATTATTTAGGAAACATTTTGGTCTCAAACAAGTGCATTTGATATCAAATGTGTTTTAGAACCACGGAGTTTTATTTGTATAAAATAATATATTTCTGCAAATTATAATCCTTGAGATTCTACCCAAGCAATTAGTTCAAACACTATTTTTTTTAAAGTTTGTAGATACTGGGGTTAAAAACAGAATGAAATAGTACTTTATTTTAAGCAGCTTAATTAAGGTCTTTAGCTACTCATCTATTTATCGCTTTATTCTAAAGTATCTTTGCAATGCCCAACTGCTTTGGCAGAGCAGAGAGAAATACAGTTATTAAGTACTATTATCATAACAACTTCAGAAAGCAGCAAGTACTCAGACCTTCATCCGTACTTTCTGGGAGCCAAAGCTTCACACAAACATTCCTCAAAGACAAGTAAAATATTCATATGAATCATCAAGAACTATTTGTTAAATCCTTTTCAGGGTTTCTGAGTCATTACCTCTAAGAAGATTTAGCTTAGGTTTAATTTGAGGAGAAAGGAAGAGCTAACAGTTAATATTTTTTTTCTTTTCCTCTAAACAGTACTGGTCCTGCACCAGGCTTCCTTATGCTGCACTCCCTACCACTTCTCTTAAGAGAGAAGCTGCAGAGGTACATTGGTCCTTTATAAATGAGACATGTCTGCAAAGAATGTGTTTAGGTCTCTTCCTAGGTTAAGGTGGTGTACAAGCATAGGCTGCGGCTCCCTCCCCAAAAAGCAGAAGCAAACATGGATCTGAGAAAATTACTAATCACACTCCAAACCATGAAAACACCCTGGGGAGAAAGAAGGCTGTCTAGAGCAGATTTGTGGGTGCAGCAATAGACAGAGAGGATGGTTAGGGAAGGTCTCTAAATCCTGCTTTTACCTCTCCGCTGCCTGGCTTTGAATGGATCATGGGAACCAGCAGCACAGGCACCGGCTGCCAGGGTTGTCAGAATATCTGAAAGTACTTTAAAATTCCTGCTGGGGTGAAGATTGGTGAAAACAGAACTGACCAACTGCTATTTAGCATCCACTCATTCCACTCTTTCCAATCACACTCAGGGATGGTAGATTTTAATCTAGGAGACTACTACCTGTAGGAGTTTCCTGTAGTGTGGCACCAAAAATAACAGTCTATTAAATTATACAGTGTCTGGAGCATCCAGTATGGGGCTTATCCCTTCCTCTGTCCCCTAAACGCACCTGAAAGGATTCAACTGCAAAACACATTGGCAGATAGGGAACAAGATTCCCCAGGCAAAATAACAGTCCACTACAGACAAGAAATGGAACAACAAACGTTAACCGAAACTTAAGGAGCAAGAGCTTAAAGCAAACATAAAAACTGAAAGAGATTAGCATTATGAGATTAGCATTATGAGACAGGAAAGGGAACGCACAAAAGAAATGAATGGGAATATTAAGGATTTAAAATGTAATAATTACAAAAAGAAGATGCTATAAATAACAGGATGGATTTAATTGATAAATGGATTTATGAGCTAGAAAGATCAGTCGAGAAATTCTCCTAGATGGTAACAGGAATGAAAGAGGAAAGATAGAAAATATAAAGGAAAAGTGAAGGTGTGGGTGTGGAGGATATAAACAGAGGCACTAGCGGGGCACACCTGTAATCCAGGCAGCTAGGGAGGCCAAGACAGGAGGATTGGGAGTTCAAAGCCAGCCTCAGCAACCACGAAGAGCTAAGAAACTCAGTGACAAGAGGCTTAGCCCATAATTCCCAGAAAAGATATGCATAATAGAGGTAGATAGTCTTACTTAAGCAAAATCACATTTGAAGTGGAAGTCAAGTCCTGAGTTTGCAACTTAATTATACATGAATACTGCATTTAAGCTATGGAAGCCCCATCTTTATGACCACCTCCATGAAGGTTGATTAGGCAGTAAAATCCAGAAAGTAATACAGAACCAGAACTAGATTTGGCACCTGCCTGACTGGTCCAATGTGAATTAGGCCATCAGTCCGACAAAACACCTTAACATCTATTAGCCAATAAATGGGTCAATAGAAATTAAGGGTGAATGCCTACCACCTCTACAGGGCTAACCACAAGAGAACAGCCTTGTCATCAAGAAAGAGAAGATGGGTTTGTTTGAAGTAGTTTGGGATAAAGTTTATCACCGAATTTACCTGCTCTTTCCTACTTGTGCATCTTGTTCGTCCATACATAATAAGAAAGCAGCATTTACTTAAAAATGTCACTGAAATGAAGTCACGGAGTAGGTTTCCCTTTTCTGGTATGAAATTCAGTCAGAACCACTCAGGTACCCAAATCTCAATTAAAAGTAAATGTGAAGGCAAGAACAATTATCTAATTCTGATATTTTTATTTTTTGATGGTCTATTCTTTGAAAGCCCAGAATTTTCTAGCTAGAAAGATAAAACTTTAGGCCATCTTAAGTGGTACCCGAAAAATACACCATTCTTCCAATAGACTTGGTTTACCCGTTAAAATGTAAGGAAATGATACCTGCTATGAGCAACTTACATTTTAGTGTATGGGGTGAATTGTATAAATGTCTTTCTTTTTTTTTGTGGTAGGGAGGATTGAACCTAGGAGCATTTAACCACTGAACCACATCTCCAACACCTTTTTATATTTTATTTAGAAACAGGGTCTTGCTGAGTTGCTTAGGGACTCACCTTCCCAAGCCGCTGGGATTATAAACCTATGCCGCCATGGTGTCTTTAACTGTTCACCCCTATCTCTTTCCATTTCCATTCATTATCGTGTTACTTTGCAGTTCCTCTTAGCAAGAAGGAAAGTGCACTCTCCCACTCCTTAACTTTGTCATGTCTTGTTATGTTTTGCTTTAGCCAATGGAATTGTTAGCAGGTGTGATATGACCAAAGGCTGGAAAGTCCTGTGTAATTACCCTTTGCTCCTCAATTATGTGATCAAGAGAAGAATATTTTAACCTAGTTGGCTGCTCCCAGAAGGAGGATGAGACACACACATGGAGCCAAGCTAGTTCCAGCCAGCTCAGCCCAGAGCAGCTGACTACAGGCTGGCTGCAGGGCTCCAGATGCATGAGCCAAATAAATGCTTATGTTGTACAGTTGAGATCGAATTGCTATTATGTAGCTTTACTGTGGTAATTATTAATTAATGGAATGCTCATCAATTAATTACTATTTAATGGAATCCAGGATGCCACTGGCCCTCTTCTAAATATGACCTCCTACCCTCCAGCCTCTCTCCCTCTCTTCTCTCTCTCTCTCTCTCTCTCCAATTTTTATCCTTGAAACATGTTTTCTCCCTGTTTAAAGAGTGCACTTCCAACCCTGACACAATGCCTATAATCCCAGCAATGGGGAGGCTCAGGCAAGAGGATCACAAGTTTGATGCCAGCCTCAGCAAATAAGCGAGACTCTGTCTCAAAATGGAAAAAATAAAAAAAGGGCTGGGGATGTGTTTCAGGGATAAAGTACCCCTAAGGTCCTTTTCTAGTACCAAAAGAAAAGTGTGCATTTCCAGATCTTTCTTCATGCATTGATATAAATGAGTGACACTCTTATAAATATAAATATAAATATAAATCTCCAATACATGTCTCCAAGGGAGGTGTGAACTGACTGAGATTTTTAGCATAGACTTTTTTTTTTTTTTGCTACCGGGGATTTAACTCAGGGGCACTCCACCACTGAGCCACATCCCCAGCCCTATTTTGTATTTTAATTAGAGACAGGGTCTCACTGAGTTGCTTAGTGCCTCGCCATTGCTGAGGTTGGCTTTGAACTCCCAATCCTCCTGCTTCAGCCTCTCCAGCCACTGAGATTACAGGCATGTGCCACCTCATTTAGCATAGACTTTTGTCCTATGATTAGCTACAATATATGAACTTGTAGACCTACCCCTCCCACCACAACTAGTGTATGACAGCCCCCAGCTGTCATGCTAGTGGATCTGATGCAAGGATTTACTAATTTAATTCCTTTCCAATAATGTCATGAAACTGAAGCAATATGATCCTCTCCAACTCACCAATTTTATCTTTAAAAACTCCAAGTAGCCAATACATATTTATTCTGGTGTTTGGCAATATTGAAAAAAAAATCATGGAAGATCTATTTTTGTAAAAGGACATACAGGCCTTCACAAGGCGAATGACAGCATCTCAGGCATAGCCAACAAAAAGAGAATATGAAAAGCATCTCTACATACCATGAGAACATTATCACATTCTAGTCAACAAGGCCGGTCCTGAGTTCTGAACCTCAATATGTACCTCAGATGAGCTCATCTGTACTGTACCCATCTTTTAATGATTAGGAAGGATAACTAATATAATTGCTAGGATATCTCCAGGCATTCTTATAAATTAACTTGTAGCCTATGAATTAAAAATGATTAAGTAGTTTGATTGGATGGGGTAAAGGAAAGTGTTTCTCTGTATGATTAGGAAGCCATAGAGGGACTTTTGAGATAATCGGTTCAATCCCTTTTTTTGTTTTGCAGATTATTTTTTTTCAAATAATTGTTTATTGAACACATTCTGTGTTCCAGGATCTGTGCTCAATTATGAACTTGAAATGCTCCCAGAGGATATGGAGACCAAGACCCAGCAAAATTAGGGAGTTATCCAAGGTCACATGTTCACAGACTTGAATGCTAGTTCAGTGTTCTTTGCTGCCCCATGAGAAGATTCTTTGGAAAAGAATTGATATGAATTAATATTCAAAGTGAACTTCTATGTGGAAGCTTGTTTACTGCCTTTAAGAGCAAAGACTTTCAAGAAACACACATTCAATAAGCGTTTTACTGAGTGCTTATTGAATCTACTTTATAAACAACATAACAGATGCTGGGGACATAAAGTGGTGTTCTGGTAGGGCCAGAAGCAATTTAAAGACAGAATCCTGGGCAGTGTGATATTGAAGAGGCATGCTCAGGTTGCCATGGCAGCCCAGAGGAGGGGGGGCAAAAGCTGTCTAAAGGGGTGATGAGTTTTGAAGGATAAGAGGCATTGAAGGGGCTTGGGACCAGCGGGACATTTCAGGAATGGACAGAGAGTGAGCTGCACTTATTGTAATTAATAGGCCTAAAAAGAGGATTGACATTTTTTCAGTAGTGCCTGGGAGCAAGGTCCCTGATATCTACGGAGAGCATGCATCCAGTTTTAAACATTCAGCTCCTTTGTCGCCAAAAGGTGGGAGCACCTTGAGAGATGACAGATCGTCCTCTGGGAAATGAGGTAATAAAGCCAATATCTGAACAGTAATTGAATGTACAAGATGCTGGAGTCTGTATGAGTGGTTTAGGTGGCTGATTTATTCTGCACAAAGCATTTGACCTAATTGCAAAACCAAAGGCAGTATTAACTCCTATAAGCAACAGATCTAAAAAGATTTCGGTTCTGCCTGTGCCTGCCTCTCCCAGGCAACTCTCCTACCCACTAGTCCATTGTCTTTTGAGACAGTTGCTGTTCATTTGTGTTTTCCTCCCATGCTTGTCTGGGACTTTACAGCTGTCCCTTCCACAGGATACTTCAATAATCAGGTCATCCGTGGTATGAACAAGCAGAAGGCACTCAAAATCCCAAACGCTGCACCTTAGAAAACCACCTTCCTGTTGTTCCATGCTGAAGAGGCCTCCACCCCGCACAAAGCTCCAATGTCCCCCAATGCTGCTTTAAGCCACAACCTTGTTTGTTCTCGTGACCTGCCCCTCTTAGTTTCCATGCTCAGCATTGCCAGGTCCTGGATTTTGCCCTGGTGTCCCAGGTAGGGGATGAGCCTCCTCAATGGCATCTCTGTCTCCTTGTCTCTCAGGCATTGCTGAGAACCACAGACTCTGTCTTGAAGTCACTTGCAACTCAGATGCCTGCTGCATTTCACCCACTCTAAGGCATCATTAATTACAACTTGCATTATTATTTCATCTTCATTAAGAAAGCGATTCATTTGGGGTTGGACAACAGATCTTCCCTTATCTACACAAATTATGCCCCATATTCTTCCTGGGATGGGTCCCATATCCAGCTCTGAATCCTGTTCTTGGTTCTTTAGATTTAGTTGGCTGGTTTCCACAAACTCACAAGAGAAATAATTAAAATTTTTTTTTCAACTAGTCATTTTATAAGCATAGAATACATATGTATTAGATTATAAAAATATGAAAAAGAAAAACCTAATAATAAAAAATAATAATAACTGCAGAGTATCTATCCATGGAATTTATTTCATTTTATTACATAAATGATCAAAGAACATGGTATGCACTTTATAATTTCCAGAAGTCAATAAAAGAATAAAGAGGATTTACTGAAGTTTTATAAGGACAATATGACTAACTTGGTAAATGATTTTAGGGCCTTTAAAGGTCTATTTTATCTTTAAAGTTACAGAGATCGATATTTATCTTTTGGGAAAAGTATATTAGTTGTATTGTTGAGTGTGGGTTTTTATTTGGACTATAGAGATAATAGCGTCCCTACCTCATAAGGTTGTTTTAAAGACTAAATATGTTAATATGTGAAAAGACCTCAGAATAGTCCCTGCACACAGTGAGCACCCCTAAAAGGTTGGTGGTTATCTTTATCATTGGTTTTAATATTTTTAGATTCTAGATACCCATATTGGCATTTTTCTGTCAAGACATGATAGAAGTATGTTTAAGCTCTTCAATATTATTCTGATAACTTATTCCTGCATTTCCAATAGATTTTGCTGTATATAATTTGAAATTCATAATTCTGTGATTATTGTGGCTCTCTGGATCAATTAAAAAGTTTTACACTTTTAACAAATCAAATTTTGACATTACACAATGATGATTTTTTGCTTTTGGGCCATAATAACCTGACATTCTTTGCCCACTTTTTCATGTCCACCCAGAATCATATTGCTAGCATGTCCACACAAACAGTAAAATTTAAGGTTTCCCCCTAGGCATGGAGTCTTATAACATAAGAAGGCAATACTAACATTCTCTTCTTCTTCTTCTTTTTTTTTTTTTTTTTTTGGTTGTAGTTGGACAGAATACCTTTTTATTTTACCTGTTTATTTCTATGTGGTGCTGAGGATTGAACCCAGGGCCTTGCACGTGCTAGGCGAGCACTCTACCGCTGAGCCACAATCCCAGCCCCTAATACCTACTTCTTTCCCAGTGAAATTAGTACTTTTTTTTTCTACTCTTCTTCTAATTAGTACTTTTTTTTTTTTTACTCCTCTTCTCTCTACTATCTTTGAGGGGAGAAATCTAGTATTTTGTGGCTAGCATACTAATCAAATTTTTTTTTTTACTTTTACATTATGCACATTTTCTTTCAACTTGTGCCATTAGATTGTTTTACAGCCATCATTAACTTAATTACTTAGCACTAGATGAATATGTAACAGGAGGTACTGTTCATAACCAGCTCACTGGTATTCTCTCTGTCCCAGCAGCCAACATGCTCCAGGGAAAAGGCACTGTTGACAGGTGGAAACACCTGGCTGATTATGCTGAGAGAGGCCGGCATGTGTGTGGTGGGGGGTGTGTGGGGGGCTCTCACCTTCTCAGAAACAACTTGTGCTAAGAAACAGGAGGGAATCAACATCCTGTGCTGATACTATGCTGGCTGCATCTCCCCAAAGCTCATGCCCAGTGCCACCTCCATTAACCCTCACCCCAGGATTCACAGCCCAACACTTCAGATAAGGAAAAGAGGTCAAGAGCTGGGCTGAAAGTCCTCCCAGCAGTTAGCAGAGGACATAGGTGGTGGGGGTGGGAGTGTTGCACAGAGCCTCCATCTTCTGTCCACCATACAGAGTTGGACTGAACACCTGCGTGGCAACCATTCCCGGCTTATTCAGCCCTTAGCGGGATGCGAGTAGGTGAGAGGAGGAGAAATGCAGAGTCTGAACTAGCCTGTCCTCCCTCTTGTCCATCTGCACACTGCTGGGAACAGGCCACTGAAATGAACTCAAAGCATGATCAACCACTTTTATGATGGCTGGTGGGGAAGCCACCTGCTGACTGGGCGGGTTTGTTTGCTGGAGAATTCAGAGAGTTATTGGCCCCTCCCCTCACCCTCTCCAGGGACCAAAGGAAGTTTAATGGAGATGGAGATCTGTGAAGGACCCCAAAACTGATGAACAACATCAGACCAGAGTAAATCTGAGGATGAGTTCTGGGTGCCATCATCTAGAGACCAATCCTGAGCTGAGGTGTCTGTTAGTGGAGCGACTATGGGTGAGTTTCTCTGGTCTCAGGGTCCCCCCTCCTTTGCAGAGGTGATGAGGCCTAGTGGTATCAGGCACAGATGAAGCTGGTACAGTCTGGGACCCTGGGGGCACTCACAGTGCCCTGTCTGTGTTTGCCCCCCCTCAGAGTTTACTTTAGATACAAGGTGACAAAAGCAACAGGTGAGGATAACATGACAGAGTAATTAACCCCTTCAGGAGCTACTGGATCTTTGCAGCTGCTCCCCATCACACTCCCCCAAAAGTCAAAGGACAACACCTACCACTGGGTCCCACATGGCTCTGAAGTGCACTTGCAGACCACTCCCCACTCTGATCCTCCAGTGCCCCTTTCCTGGGAGACTATGTCCTGACATGCCCACTTGTACCTCCTGGCAGCTGGCGCTGGCCTTGTGGTCACTGTCTTGGTCACTGAGGCTGCTGGCTCTTGATTCACACCATCCTCTTCAGCATCTGCCAGTGTCTGGCCTCCTCACCTGTTTGGGGACTCATTCCACCCTCTTGCCACATGTCTCAATCTCTGTCTTGAGCCTGTCCCTTTCAAATCTTTTTTCCTGTCCCATAAAGTTTCCTTTCATACACAACTTGAATATCTGAAAGAACAAACAAAAAAGTCGCCCTTGAATCCCCCTCTTCCCACAACCAGTCCATCAGGAGGCCATTCCAATGGCACCACTTTGATCTCTCTCCAACATGTCCACTTCCCTCAGTATCCACTGCCCCATCCTGGTCAGGGTCACCATCCTCCACTATGGACATCTACTCTGTCTCCTCCTCCTTCTTTGATCCCCTTCCAGTCCATGTTTCACACAATAGCAGAAATAGCTTCCTTGAAACATACACCAAGCCCCTCACTATGACCTGAAGGCCCTGTACCATCTGTCTCCAACCTAATTCTCCAGCTTTAGCTATGTCTAATGATACTTTTTTTTTTTCCTAGACCATTCTCATCAGTTACAGTTGTATACAAATTCTTTGCTACTTCTCTGCTAGTCCCTCACTCCCCACCAAGAAGCAGAGCATAATCCCTGTACCCTTGAATGTTGGCTGACCTTAAAGGACTTGCATGACCAACAGTGTGGCAAGTTACATTGCAATTTCCAAGGCCAGGTCAGAAGTCTTGGGGTTTTTATCCCAGTCCCCAGACTACTTCTCTGGGTGTCATGAGTCACCAAGTGGGAATTTCATCTACCTAGACTGTATTGCTAAGGCCACATACAGAAATCTGGGTCCCACTTAGCCCAGTCTTCCCTGCCAAGATGCCAGACCTGTGACTAAATGTACCTAGGATACTGCAGACAGGCCTTATGTGCCAACTCAATACCATCAGGCCTGTTCAAAAGATGTGCATCACAGTCATGTGGAGGGGTACCCAGCAGGTCCCCTTGGAAATTTCTGGTCCACAAAATTGTGAAATATGAAATACTACATTAAATATGTTATCAAGTTTTGGGATGGTGTGTCACGTTTCTCCCCGCGCCCCCCCCCCCCCCACAGCCTTGACACATGCTTCTTGCTGGAAAACACTTCCTACCTATGTGATCACTTCCTTCTCTGAAATGTTCACCAAAGAGGACCCTTCCAAACAGCCCAAGTAAAAGTACTAAAATGGGACTATATCATAGCTTATTTATTTCCTTGTGAACGCTTAGCAAGTAAACAGGCACACATAAAGAAAATTTTTAATCTTACTTCCTCCTACAACAGATGTTTAGTAATCTATGGACCAGAGGCTAGCCAACTGCTTTTTTATTAGTGTCTTAATGGGCTACAGCAATACAAATATATTTATGCATCCTACAGATAATATTTTTGCTGTTGGTTATACTGGGGATTAAAACCATGGGTACTCTATCAGAAATACATCCCCATTATTTTTAATTTTAAAAATTTTTTTAATTTTTAAATCCCCAGTATTTTTCAATTACTATTCTTTTGAGACAGGGTCTTGCTAACTTGTCAAGGTTGACCTTGGACTTCTGATCCTCCTGCCTTAGCCTACCCAATAGTTGGCATTATGGGCATGTGCCACAAGATTTGATTTGAACAGATAATTTTGACATGGCAGAGTGAAGAAGTTGCCACTGAAACCATGTGACCTACAAAGTCTAAAATATTTACTATCTGCCCAACCCTTGCTCTAGAGTCTTAGAAGAGCAAAAGCTATGAATCTCTCCACTTTTTATGGTACATGGCAGGTTTAGGTACATAATTAGTATTTGTTGAAATAATTGAAGATTTTAGTTGCCTAGCTATCCATTCTTACCGAGAGGCTCTTTTTGGTAGGGCAGGCTATAAGGGGCTGGGTCAGTTCCCTGCTCATTTCCTCAGAGACTAAGGTAGCACAAAAACAAAAGCCCTAGAGACCACGCACAAGGACTTTGGTGCCTTAAGGTCAGCCAAAGAAGACCTTGACACCATCTCAGCCCTTATGCTCAGTTTCAAGGAAAGAAAAGTGTGAGGTATCCATTAGTACCATAACCCACAGCTATGGTCAACCCCCAGGGAAGGGTGGGAGCATCTTAGGGAGCAGAGGGTCCTCTGCTCTCCACAGCGAACTTGAGTTGGGATAGACCCTGGAGAGCAGCCATGCAGGAGATGGGAAAGCCTGCCTCAAGAAGGAGCAGGGAGGATGACAAGGCAGGCCCCACAAATGCCACTTTCCAGTTAGCCTAGACATGATGGGACAAAGGGGTCAGGCTGTGTGGTCACAGGTTGTTCCTGTGCAAGCCTGGGGTGTCCAGGCTGTGTATGCACATGCACAAAGAAGAGGCAGACCCTGAGAATCTGCCTGGATTGCTGGGATGAGGTATGGACTTCTGACCCTGATGTCATGAGTTTGGAGGGCCCTCTGCTCAAAACACATTGCACCACACATGTCCTTTTAATCTGGTTTCATCTCTCAGGCCCAGAAGAGAAAACATTCCCCTGTCCCTCCATCATTCCCTCCCAAGGTCCCCAATCAGGTTTCATGGATCCATAGATGGTTACATTTAGTGATGAGCGGGGGTCTTAAGACTTGAGAAAGAGCCAGATTCTAGAAGTCCCAAATCTTGGAGGGCTTCCAGTAGCTGTTCCCGGGCAGCACCAATAAAGGAATTCTCCAGGAAGGCAGGCAAGCCTCCAACTCCATCTCGCAGGGTATATAGAGGCACCCGCACAAGGCCCAGGACCTGTGAAAGCAAGGAGACAGGAGACATTTGGACCCCACATAACTAATCATGTTACCTGGATTCTTTTTGCAACAGATCTCTCTAGAGCAAAGGTCTTATCTCCCTTAACAACTAGGCAGAACCAGCTCCAAGGCTCATACCTCAGTGAAGGTGAGTGATCCCAACCCTGAGCAGGTGCCTAATCCAAGACATGCTCTCCAGCTCCATAAATGCTAATCTTTCCTACCTCTCTCCCTGAAACCTTTAGTGACTCCAGCCTCTAGGATTCAGGCATAGCTCTATAGCAGAGGTTCTTGAATGTGGAATCTACAGCAGCTGTTTCTGCATCACTTGGGACCTAGTGAAAAATGCAAATTCTCAAGACTTCCTCCAGCCCCACCTCTCACTAGCAATCGAAAGAATGGGATCCAGGAAATCACTGTTTGAGTATATATTTCCAAAGTGAGCATAGTAATCACTGTTTTCATAACTTCTCCCTGTGATTCTGATATATGCCCAATTTGATAAAATACCTCTGTACGTTATCTGTCTATATTCGCCTAGCCTTTAGCACGGGCCATATCTTCTAAGAAAAAAAAGGGGCCCAAAATTAAGTGCTTAGGGTGCCTCAACTGATCATTTTCACATTATCAATAAGGAACAACGGAGAAACTTGGATGGATGTGCTCTAGAAAGATCTCTGTAGAGGCTGATATGGTGGGGGAAGAGGACAGACCTGCGCGAGAGACTGGTTTGGCAATACTATTCTGATTAGAGATGAGCAAAATCCCAACTACTCCTAGAAACTGCGGAAGATCGCAAGATCTCAAGGGTTATGACTCCTTTCAGGGAGGTTTTCTTTGGGGAAAGAGGGACAGATTGGGTGTGGGGCGGGACCCTGGCTGGCCCCACCTCCAGCCCATGGTCCTTGGCTTGTGGTGCGCCAGCTTCCACAGCCTCCAGCTGCTTTAGGGTCAGGCGCTTGACGTAGAAATGGGCCACCACCCGCGGTCTGGCCCCAGCGTGTGAGCTCCGGTAATCAGTACGCTCCACGCGGAAGGCCGACACCGCTTCACCGAGCTCCTCGCGCAATTCTCGGTTCAGCCCGTCCTCCAGGCTGCTGTCCTGCGCGTCCACAAAGCCGCCTGGGAAGCCCAGGCGTCCATCGAAGCGCATCTGCATCTGAGGGAGGGGAAGTAGGGCTGGCTGAGGTGCCCAAAAGGTGCGCCCCCGGGACGGTGCAGGGCTGGGGCGGGGAGTGGCCAGGCGCACCCCCTCCTCACCAGCACGGCGTACCGCAGCGGGATGCGGCCGAAGAGCATCCCCGGGTCGGGCGCGTAAAGCAGAGCGTGGCAAGCATGCCTCCAGCCGGACCCCAAAGCCAGGGCCTCGGCCAGCTCCACCTTGTGGCCCTCGGCCATGGCTGGAGGATCTCTCTCTGTCTCTCTTCCTGGTTTGGACAGACCACGTGGTTTTTCCGGGGGCGGGGTGTCTCATCTCCCACCTATAGGGTCCTGGCTGGGGTGCTAGAGCCAATCCCTGCAGGGCATATGGGCGGGACCGGCCTGTGTTAGGGCAGGCCTGATGACTGATTCCGGCAGCAGCCAATCAAGGCGGGGCTTTCAGGTAGATCCTGCGGGACTGTTGGGAAACTGAAAGCTTTCTCTCGGTTGGGCATTACACCGAGGTGTGCCTGAAGGGGAATGGGGAACCCTGAAATCCTGGCAAGGCTAGTCAATAGATGCTTACGTCACAGTTTGAATCCCAGGCCTTTCCGGAGAAGTCCCTAGAGCAGCTGGGAAATGCTGCCTTTGTAGCCTGAGCAGGATTTAATGGCCCAGGAGTCCCGACAGTGGGAGGAACAAAGTAGCGTGGTCCGGAGACTACTTTTTGTTTATTCTGGACTATACACAATTCTAGGGGCCTGGGGCTGCGGGTAGGAGGGAAATAGGGCAATCTGGCTTCAGTGCCTATGCTTATCCTTCGGCTGTGGGGAAGGAGAGGTGTATGACAACTATTAGGAATGGATTGAGAGGATTCAGTGTGGGGGGAGTTAGGTTGAGCGTTAGGTTAAGGATTGTGGCCTAGGTGATAGTAATGTCGCACCCCCCCCCCTTTTTTTTAATCCTAGATGGTAGTGGTAGCACTGGTGGCCAAAGGGACTGGAGGGATCTAGTGTTCAGTACGTGGCACAAGGAAAAGTCACGGGATCCCAAGAGATTTTTCTGCGGAAGGGAAGTGAAAGAAGGTGCTGTGGATCAGACCCGTGGCTAGGAAAGGGAAGTAGGAGTTGTTTGAAGTACAAAAAGCCCCCTAAGCTTCCTGGATTTTACCCACAAACACCCTCAGACCTTTGAGCAGTGAGGGAGGGTGGGAGACAGGAGGCTTACCCTGCCACAGGGCAGGGGCCTCTCCAGGCATGGTGCTGCTGATGGAGGATTCCCAATCCAGCACCCCAGCTAAGTCTTCACCCTGAAGATTGCCCCGACGCCAAAAGTCCTAAGCTTATTACACAAAGGGAATGAGGAGGCTGCTCCTTGAGAGGGCCCTGGGCATAAAGTCACAGCCAGGAAGTGACAGCCCATGGTGAGCCCAGAGCTCTCCCAGAATCAGGCTTGTGACTTAGCAGTCACTTAACTCTCTCAGGTCCCTGGCTGCTCAGCTGTTACATGGAGATGATCCCGACCTATTAGGATGCCGAGTGATGTAAAGATGTAGTCATTCTTGGAGTGGAGGATGGGGGCACAGTGCTGAGTCTTAGGTTAAAGACTCAGGTTTGGAGCTCAGCTGCAATCCTTATTCCTCAGCTCTGCTAAGGGGGATGAGTTGTTCTTGGCATCATCTTTCCTAGCTTGATCTTCTGAGTAGCAGGGCAACATCTAACATCAGGCAACTGGATGGAGATGATGAGGCCCTAGGTGTGGTACAGTCATCATCCCACTAAGAGTTCTAGGGGAGTGGGAAATGCCCCTGGTTAAACTGTAGGGTCACCTTGCAAAAAGACTATGAAAATTTATAAGAACTTCCAATTCCTGGGTTTCAGTCCAGACCAATTGAATCAAATTCCATAGGGGTGTTGTTAGGGGATGGGTGGTTTTAAAAACATGTTTCGGTTGTCAAACATCCAGGGTCGAGAACCAATACCATCAACTCCTCCTTCCCCTCCCCCTAGCATTACAGGATGATTTCGTTTCTATTCGGAATGGGTTATCTTTAAGAAAGTAGGGTCAAACATTCCCTTTCCAGAGCATTAGCTCATCTTTCTTTGGTTGTTTGAGGCTTGTAAAGATGGATTTAAGTATTTCTAAGGCAATATGAATAACTAAAAAACCAGGAATTAATGACTTTGGAAACCAGAGTTTCCAAAATGAAATTCTTTGTGGCCAAAGGGACTGGAGGGATCTAGTGTTTAGTACGTAGCACATGGAAAAGTCATGGGATGTGAAGATCCTTTTCCAGGATGAATTGATTTAGAAGCACTCAAGATCCCCCCAACCTTGCCAAGACTTTCAAATCGCTGTCTGCCTATGGCCCATCTCCCACTCCCCAACCCCTGTCCCACCATGTTCAGGTAGATTGCCCTGCAGTAAAGGCTGAAAGTAGAGGACAGAGCCATGTGACTAAAGAGCTGCCCCAACTTAATAATGGTACTCAAAACCAAAAATTGATTAGTGCTTATACTTGAAAGATACTGCTGAGCCAGTTCATTATTTTAATAATAAAGAAGAATTAAGCATCTCTGCTACTTCTAAAAATATGGACTCTACCTCAAGGTTATCACATAGTTGAACAGGAGAAATTTCCATGATAAAAGTATTTCTTCTAATGAAAGAAGGAGCTAATCAAGAATTTACTATTCTTTAATTTTAAAGAATTTACCATTTTTGAATTTTAGGCAATATTCACCAATGCTTGTTAACATTGCAAAAAATCAACCAGCTATTGCATAGATCATGATGGAAGAAAACACCACCTGCTATGAATAGGCTTAGGTCATATTCCTAAAAGACAGAATCCTGAATGCCATATCCCCCAATGTTAAAATTCTGAAAGATCAAAATCCATAAACTCCCCAACTTTGAAACACCAAAATCCTCAAACTATAACTCTGGAAAAAAATAACTAAAATATTCTTCAAGAGACATATATTTACATTTCTAAAAAGGGTTTATTGGAGAAACATAAAAGAACACTTCCTAGGCCACAGAATAGACAATAAAATATTTTTACAAGCATATTCATATATGTTAATATACTATAGTATATTAATAGTTTCATGGGTATAACATTTATGAACAGATGAGCCATATTCACTAAGAAATGGATCAACAAATTTAAATGTATAAACACATATCACTATGGTTAGTAATTGTGTACACTCAGATTTATAACTAATCATCTGAAACATTGTGACAGTCTTGATGAAGTTCATAAAAACTGCAATGGGTCACCATTGCACTTTGCCCAGCATATGCAGTTACCCAGAGTTGAGATCTCAAAAATTTGTTTCATAAATGAAGATACACACACAGGACATCTCTTTGTTCATTGAGGAGGTTTTGACATTTTTACATAAAATGCACAAAATCAACATTGCTATAATTCACTTTCTGAGAATCAAATTTGCATAAAATGAATGAGAACACTCAAAGTCTTTGCACAATTTATAGCTTCCTTATTGGAATTGATGCAAAGATAAAATGATTTCATAGCCAAGTATAGAGAGAATGCTGACAATTTTAAATGATGAGGAAAAACTACAAAAGAAAATTGACACATGGCAAAGACATATTACAGAGATAAATTATGGGCAATTGCACAGAGGTAATCCGTAAGAACTGACAGACATTCAGGATCATTGTATTTTGAAGTCTTACATCATGATAAATACCTGCTTGCTTTCTTTTAAGGCCTAGCTCTCCTTAGAGAACATATTCACATTCATTTTCTACATGGTGCTCTTCTTTTTGAAATTCTTTTATGATTTGATATCCACTGACATGGTCATTCCCTATAAGTCTTCCCATCTTCCACACTATGTGTCTGTGTTGTTTGGGGAAGGCATTCCACACATCTGTTCTCATGTACAGATCACAGATTTGGTGGAACTTACACAGGTGATTGAACAGCATATTGCAGGACTTCTTACCCTACAATGCACACATTATTTTCAAAACAGTAATGCCGCAGTCTGGCTGGGCACAATCAGGAGCCACTTGTCAAAAGAAACTAACTTTATTTTTAGAACCACACACGCCAAACAAAACAGCCTCTCAGGAAAAACCCTCAGAGCCTCAACTGCCACCACCAGCTTTCCACAAGCCTCTCTCTCCCACACCAGCTTCTCCCCACCTCCCACAATCCTCCTGCTCTTGAGGCCGATTGGCTGGGTCACGTGGGCGGAGCCAAAAAAGTCCCCCAATGAGTAGCTCCGTGGTCTGAAAGGGCAGGGAAACAGCCCAATGAGCATCACGGCAGAGGAGCCAATCAGCAAGATGTTGCTGGGGCGCTGTGAGCCAATCATCAGCCGGCAGCTGGAAGTTTGCTGGGGCCCCTTGGCTGTGGCTCTCAACACAGTAATTTCACTGGTTTTTTCAGGCAAATGCAGCTTTAATTCATTTAAAATTTCTGGAGGCTGGGGATGTATGTAGTTCAGTGCAGCACTTTCCTAGCATGCATAAGGCCCTGGGTTCAATCCCCAGTAAACACACACACACACACACACAGTTCCCAGAGTTTCATTAGCTAGAAGGAATGCCAATGCAAACGGAGGAATATTTAAAGTGAAGCTTTCATTGTGGCTGTATTTTATGGTCAATCCATTCATCTGACTTTTCTGCCCAATGCACTGGTCTAAATGGAAAAAACAAGCTTGATTGGTAATACGTTAGAAATTGATTTTTAGAAGACTTGATTACACCTAATTCCAAGTCTGTCATTATGGTTTGAATTTACAATTCACTTTCTTCTTCAAAGTCCACCAAATCTTCAAATAAACATTTATAAAGTACTTCAGTTTTTCCAAGCATTAGCAACAGATGAATGGATAAACTCCAGAATTTTTACATCCAACAGCAGTGTAAATTGTATATATCTGATTAAAAACAAGGGAGAGAGTTTTGAAAGTGCCATCCATTACCCAAAGTAAATCATGTGCTTATTTTTCTGTTAGATTTAGTGGTAAACGTAAGAAGTCTATCTTCCTCAAGTGTCAAATCTCTAACCAAGAGGAATTCACCAATTTTTAAAATTTGATGTATGTATTGGTACTGGGGATTGAACCCAAGGATGTTTTACCACTGTGCCACATCCCCAGCCCTTTCTATTTTTTATTTTGAGACAGGGTTTCACTAAGTTGATTAGAGCCTAAATAATTGCTTGGGCTGAACTTGCAAACCTCCTGCCTCATCCTCCCAAGCCACTGGCTCCCAAGCCCAGCAACAATGGTTCATCATTTAACAAACACATTTTGTAGTGCTGGAGCAACCTCTATATGAGCAAGTGTCTTCAGAAGTTTGCCAAACTTGTCGAATTTTTATTCTCGTTCAAAGTGCTTTTTTTAAAAAACAAGCATGGTGCTATGTGCAAAGGGGCAGAAGTGGTACACCATTGAACAATTTGGCAATTATCCTGTGTATACCATGGAAAATGTACAATTGCCTTCCCCAGAATTTGACTTTCTATTGCTCTTATATACCCTTTTTCCATGGGGAATATGGTTTTCAGGATTTCAATGGTTGGGATTATGGTGTTCATGATTGTGTCTTTTAGATTATGATCAGCATCACTACTATTATTAATTATTCTTGCTCTTTCAGTCTTGAGATTGAACTGGTATGAATTCATACCAGGTTTACATAGAGGACTGACTGCATGTACACACACACACACACACACACACACACACACACACACACACATGCAAGGGTTAGGAGGCACACTTGTAATTCCTTTCTCTGTGCCCAGATCTTGGTTTGTATCACAATTTTCCTTGGAGAAATGGCCGGTCCAGCAGTGGGGCAGGAATATTCATGATGAGGATATGAAGAGCTTCAAGCATTGTGTGATGTCTGAAAATAAGTTCACACTGCCCCCCAAAAGATAAAGAGAAGTCACATTGATAGGAGTACTCAAAGGGACAAGGACACAGGAGCCTACTGAAAGCATCCCTGATGGCCAAAGTTGAAATAATTTGAGTAATAAATTAAATGAGTACTGGATTAAAATTCAAAGTAGAAAATAAATAATTACATAAGAATAATGCAAATGAATAAGGAATTAGTAAATATATGGGGGAAAGAATCTCCCATGTAGAAGAATCAGAAATAATTTATGTAGCTATCCTCTCCTCAATCTCCTTACACTTGTGTTTAAATAATGATTTCCAAAGGGTATGGTATGGGATCAGGAGGGTGGGTTATCCTAACTTTGTGGAGAAACTTGACAGGCACTACCTTACCCAGGTGTTCCAGGTCAACACTGTTAGCACAAAATGACCAAGCTGGGTGCAAACTTCACAGGTGAGCAAAGTCATCTGATGGACACAATTTCCTGATGGAAAATGAGCCACTGGCCAAAGGAGGGATCTGTGCTTATATATACTACACCGAGAGGTGACTTAATTATTGACGGAGCGTGTCTAGGCACTCAGGAAACAGGTGTGTGAGAATTTGAAATTTGTTTTTACTGGGCAATATTTTCACTTGGGGAAGAATCTTTTTCCCTTTGAGGTCCCACTGTACTGTCACTGGGAAAGGATCTATTTGGGAAAGATCCATGCTTTGGCTGATGGATATCTCCTTCCCAGGGATTGTCTTGTCACTGGGTGATGTTTGCTTCATTCCCAGGGATTCTCCTGTCACTGGGAAAGAATGTCTTGGAAAGGATCAATGTTATCATTTGGACTTCTTCCTCACTCCCTCTTCCCAGGCCACACTATTTTGGGGTTTGTCATTTTCCAAATCTTACAAACACCAACATTGATAAGTCATGCTGGGAGAGTTACCTTTGATGTAATGTGTGATAAAGATGGAACTTTGGGCTGTGATCCTCCTCCCAAATGATAACTACAATCTAATCATGTAAAAAGCACCAAATCTCAGAGAGACCAGGTGTGCTGGTGCAGGCCCGTAATCCCAGTGGTGTGGGAAGCTGAGGCAGGAGGATCTCGAGTTGAAAGACAGCCTCAGCAACTTAGGGAGGACCTCAGTAACTCAGTGGGACTCCATCTCTAAATAAAATTTTAAAAAAGAAAGTGAGGGGAGGGCTGGGGATGTGGCTTTGTGGTTAAGTGCCCCTGGGTTCAATCCCCAGTGTCAAATTTATTTTAAATCCCAGAAGAGGACCACTCTACGAAATATCTGACCAGTGAAGGGTTGAAGGGTTATGGAAAATAATATTCTTACAAGATAGCTACTACCTCACTACACCCCACCATCACCACCCCCACCACCCCCATCCCCCCACCCCCAGGGAAAAACAGAGGGACAATGTGACTTGGGAGAAGGAGGGAAATTATCCAAACATTAAACCTCTCCCAGTACATCCCTTCCCAGTAACAGTGGGCCCTGAGGGAAAAAGCAAACTTTCATTCCTTCCCGGGTTCATCCCCAGCATCTCCACCAAGAGCAAACATTCACCCCTTCCCCACCCCAGTGGGTCCTGAAGGGAGGAGTTAATACTGAAATGCTGGACCCTTTCCCATTGCAGATGAGCCCTGGAGGGAGAAAAGCAAATAGTGAAGCTCTAGGTAACAGTGGGCCCAGAGGAAGGAAGACAAGCAGTGAACACCAAGTTGTGAGCTTTCCCAGTGACAGTGAGTTCCAAGCTTTTTACAACTGCCTTGTTGAGTTAAAATTTTAACATGCACAACCAGGTCCCTGACTGTCCAAATGGCACATCTGCAGTCTCCAATGATTAATTCACCCTCATTGTAAACTATAAAACCCAGACTCCTTCTGTAACCTGGGGGCCATTTCCATACCCAGAAAATGAGCCCTCCCGTGCCTGACTGACTGACTCCACTGCAGAATAAAGGAGAGCCTGCTGATCCAAGGTTTGCTTCCTGTCTACTGCCTTGTCATTTGTGTGCCATGTGCTTACAACCAGTATGCCTCAAAACTGGCAAGGTTATCATCTTGGACCATTAGGGCTATGGAAAAAAAAGACCATAGACTGGATGGCTCACAAACAACTAAAATTTATTTCCCACAGTTCTGGAGGCTGGGAAGTCCAAGATCAAAGGCCTGGTAGACTCAGTGTCTGGTGAGGGCCAGTTCTTGCTTCCCAGAAGACCGTCTTTTGCTGAAGCCTCACAGGTTGGCAGGGGCAAGGGAGCTCCCTAGGGTCTCTTTTCTAAGACCATTAGCCCTATCCATGAAGGCTCCACTCTGATAACCTCCTTATCCCCAGAAGGCCCCACTTCCTAATACCAACACACTGAGGGTCAAGTTTCAGCATATGAATTTGGGGAGGAGACAAATATCCCATCAATAGCTATGAAATACAATGAAAGTCTGAGAAACTGTCACATTAATAAAGAAGAGCCTAAGGAAACAAGATGCAGCTAAATAAAATGTGGTATCCTGGAGCAGAAAAAGGATATTAGATAAAAACAAAGGAAATGTGAATAAAGCATGAACTTTGTTTAATAATATTATATCCAAATCGACTCAGTATTGTAAGAAATGCACCATATTAATGTAAGATGCTGCTAGAGGAAACTGGGTAGAGTATATGGGAACTCTCTGGACTATCTTACCACTTTTCCTGTTAAGTGTAAGCTACTGAAAACAAAGTTTACTTTTAAAATATCACCAGAAAAAATAAAAAATAAAAAAAAATATCAGGAGCATGCAATCAGTAAACAGTAGACGGAAGGGAAGTTTACAGAACAAATGACCTGGTTTTTTCAATAAATGAATTACAATGAGAAAAAAATGCTGAGATGTCCTAAAGGAAAGGTAAGAGAACTTATTCAGCTAACAGTGGAGGGCTGTCCCCGGCGGAGTTCTTGGAGAGGGGGACCTTGACTCAGGACAAGTGGTGTCCTTGGTATACATGACCTGAAAGAATTTCAACGCGTGCCAGTCAAAGCACAGGCAGTGATTTTTTAGGAAAGCAGATACACATTCAAGGGAGAATATGGCTGCTTCCAGAGGAGACACCCCAGCCCCTTGGACTGAGGTGTTAATATCTATATAGAGAGAGTAGCTAGGGGGCTGGACTAAAGGGGGAGTTAGGAAGGAGTTATACAATTTTGTGCCAATTTTCCTTGTGCTTGTGTATTGCCCAATCATGCTACTTTCTGCAGGCAAAGATGGGCCAGGATGTGGGTTAAGGGCATGGGATGGGTTGCTTACTGGAGTGCTTGTTCTTCATTCAAAGGTTCAAGGATCTTTAAACCATTCTAACAGTTCTTTGGCTCCTTTGAGGCTCAGTATATCCTTCTTTTACTGTATCCCCAAATTCCTTTCTCAGGGCCAAACAAAAAAAATCTGCTCCACATTCCTAAACTTGTTACCCTTGACTCCAACTCCACAAGCATGACCACTTAGAATGCCACTCAATCAAGGAGCAGCAAGTACTTCTCACAGATAGTTCTCCTATCCCAAAGCTCTCTTGGCTTTTTGTGATGCCACCCCTCTTATGTAGGAGCAGTGCAGGGTCAATGAAAAGAATGCTTGCCTTCCCTGACATTTATAAAAAATTGTGGTGAGCCGCTTCTGCCGTTTATGCAAATTATGGTCGCCATTACAAGATGGCGCTGGCTCCCGCTGTGGTCTGTGACAAACAACTCCTTATTTGGGAGAGTTGGTGCATGACTTTTCATCACCCTATGAGAAAGCTCCACGTGGCTGCTTTGCATTGGGGCTTGAGATGCTTTATTAAGGCTGGGAAGGGCATCCGAGGGGAGAGAAGAAGAACTGTCAGGGGCCTGAATAAACTGCTGAAAGAAGATTCCTGAGTGTTGCGTCTTCCTTGCGGGCAAGGGGCTGCGACAAAAAATGCTCTTAGCTCTAGATCCAGGGGACATTTTCCAGCTGCTAACTTAACAGGAACCTGTCCCAGTACCTGGTCCTCCTTTTTTCTATTTAGAATTTGTGATGGCTCAATAAGCTTTTTACTTCAGAGATCCCATGGTCTCAGAGTTTTGGTTTAACAAAGCAATTGGGCCTTATTTGGATTCTGATTTGAACAAAGAAAAACACACAGTGGGGGATATGTGAATACTGATTGAATATTCATATACAGTAATTATTATTTGAGGTGCAATAATAGTACTGTGGTTATGTTTTTAAAGGTTTCTTTACCTTTTAAAGATACCTACTAAAATATTTATGATTAATGTGGTAAAAATAATCCAGCAGGATGATAGAGACTCAGAAAATAATTTTTTTAAAGCTGAGTTATGGGTCCCTTAAGGGCTTATTATGTTGTTCTTTGATATAGTTTGATGCTTTCCATGGTAAAAAGTTAAAAATAGAAAGATCTTTGGCTTCTCAGGAAGGTAAAGGTAAAGGTTACAATTTACATTTGTATAATATTTTGCATTTCACAAAACCCTTTCATAGGATCCCTTTTGCTCTAGGAGAGGGAAAGAGAAGTAAGGGTCTAGTCTTATTTTTTAGGGAAGAAGAAGACAACAAACACCTACAGTCTCTTTTTTTGTTGTTGTATTTTTGTTTTTGTTTTTGTTCTTGGCACTATGCATTGAACTCAGGGGTGTTTTATCACTGAGCTACATCCCCAGTCCTTATTATTTTATTTATAAAGTTTTGAGACTGGGCCTCGACAAGTTGCGCAGGATGGCTTGAACTTGAGATCCTCCTGCAAAACTTGCAGTCTGTCAGGTAATTTTACCCCATTCCATTTTTAACACTCATACAATTTTCCAGGTGTTTCAAATGCAGGGCCAAATTTGAGAACCATTTGGGGGAGTGGGGAAAGGAGGTACCCCAGGAGAGAGCTACCAGCTGGAACCAGTTGGGTTTAATCCCATGGAACTTCCTGTAAGGACAATCCACCTTGCAAGGAACATTTTGATTGCTTCCAGTTTGGAGCTATCACAAAGAATACAAGTAAGCAAAGTCCCTGCCTCTACTACCAAGCTAAGGGCAGGCAAATGCTTCTCTCTGGTCCTTGGTGCCAGAATAGAGGCTCAAGATGAAAGCATAGTGAATCAGGTGCCCCCACCTAGGACATTGGGTTTGGAGAAGCAACACAAAATATATGATTAGAATTGATATATATTGATCAGTATAGGATCAATTCCACAGTAGCGAGCATGCAATGGATGGTGCCCACAGCGTGACAGTGTCTAGTGGCAAAAGCTCAGGAGGCAATATGACCTGACGCCTGCCCAGTCCTGTTCCCCATCTTCCTTTAAGATGGCAGGCATGCAGTACCTTTCCAATGAACTAAATTTCTGCATAAATATACCAGGATCCATTTCTGTTATTCGCCACTAAGAACATGGAGGACAACAAATACTAATCAGATAAATACAAACGATTGATTAAAAACTGTGCTAAGTTGGGTGAAGAGAAATCCCATGGCAAACTCAGTCTGGAAGGGCAGGGTCAGGAAATTCTTTCCCTAGGCAGTGACTTTAAAAATACAAAAGACAGTTGGTGAGGAAAATGTGTGTAGGGAGGAGAAGAGGAGGCTGGAGGGACAGTGGCAGGTATAGAGGGGAGTGGAAACTGCTTTGTTGGGAAGCCTGCAATCAGAATGGCTTTCTTAGCCTTTGATGAACCTTTGATGAGTAACCTTTAAGGACCCAAGAAGAAACTAAAGAGGACATGATAAAAATGCAGGTGAAATGCCTCTGGATTATTAGGATCCTTGAGGAGATGATATGGCAATATTGAGCGAAGCTTATGCCTAATAATAATAGATGGGCAATTCTTTTTTTTTATTTTTATTTTTTTATTGTGGGTTGTTCAAAACATTACAAATTTCTTGACATATCATATTCCACACTTTGATTCAAGTGGGTTATGAACTCCCACCTTCACCCCATACACAGATTGCAGAATCACATCAGTTACACATCCATTGATTCACAAATTGCCATACTAGTGTCTGTTGTGCTCCACTGCCTTTCCCATCCTCCACCCTCCCCCCTCCCCACCT
>NW_026000240.1:31648298-31690248 GCF_001458135.2 Marmota marmota marmota
AGAAATGCCGTTGGGATTTTGATTGGCATTGCATTAAACCTATAGAGAACTTTTGGTAATATCGCCATTTTGATGATGTTAGTTCTGCCTATCCATGAACAGGGTATATTTTTCCATCTTCTAAGATCTTCTTCTATTTCTCTCTTTAGGGTTCTGTAGTTTTCATTGTATAAGTCTTTCACCTCTTTTGTTAGATTGATTCGATGGGCAATTCTTATCTAAAAGAAATATGGAATCTCATGACTGAGGCCCCGACTGGAACTAAGGAAAGTTGGGGAACCGGGGTCTGTACTATGGCCACATGGCCTCCACCCTTGCAGAACTGCACCTTACCCAGAGCTTGATCTGCCAGTCACAGCTCTGCACTCACCAGGCCACTGTGAGAGGCAAGGACTTAAGCCTGTCCAGTCAGACTTCAGGATCCAGTGACCACAGGGAGGACCCCAAACAAACATGTGACCGAGACTCAAGTCAGTCTTTTCTTGGACTTTTCCATTTGGGGACAAACAACATATCTTCCCTCGACTCCACAAATTACCCCAGTATTCTTCCTGGGATGGGACCTGTATCCAAATTCTTTTTTTTTAAAAAAATACTAATTCTTTTTTTTTTTCAAATATTTACTTTTTAGTTATAGGTGGAAACAATATCTTTATTTTATTTATGTGGTGCTGAGGATTGAACCCAGTGCCTCATACATGCGAGGCAAGAACTCTACCTCTGAGCTATAACCCCAGCCCCAAATTCTTTTTTTTCTTTTTTGATTCTTTAGATTTATTTGGGCTGGTTTTTACAAACTTACAGGAAAAAAATAATATTTTCCTTCTTACTTTTTCTAAGCTAGTCATTTTATAACCATAGAATACAAATGTATTATAAGAGATTTAGAAAATATTTTTAAAAATTATAGAGCTAATCCTGAAATTTATTTCTTTTATTATTTGGTGTCACAGAACATGGCATGTACTCTGTAATTTCAGGAAGGTGATAAAAGACTGAAGAGGACTTACTGAGTTTTTATAAGGCCCAATATGACTAGATAAATGCTTCCTGGGTCCTTAAAGGTAATTCTTTCCTTGAAGTTATATAAATCAATATTATCAATATTTGCCTTTTGAGAAAAATATGTTAATTATATTGTTGGCCATGGTAGTTTTTCTTCTTTCTCTTTCTTTTCTTTTCAGAACTGGGGACTGAACTCAGGAGTGTTCTACATTCCCAGATCTTCTTTTCATTTTATCCCTTATTTTGAGATGGTCTCATTACATTGCCCAGGCTGGCCCTAAGCTTGTAATCCTCCTGCCTCAGCCCCGTGAGTAGATGGGATGACAGGTGTTTGGCACCATTCCTGGCTTGGATTCTTTTAAAAATATACACTATGGAGATATAAGTATCCCTATCTCATAAGGTTGATTTAAGGACTAAATATGTTAATCCTGGCAAAGAGCTTAGAATAGTCCTTGCACACAGCGAGCACCTCCCAAATGTTTGTTGTGGTCATCATCATCACTGGCTTTATTATTTCTAGATCCTGGACATCCTTACTGACACCTTGATATTTATCTAACATGAAATAAATGTTAACTCCCTCCAATATTCTTCTGTCGATTTATGTATCCCTGCATTTCCTATAAATTTTGTTGAATGTAATCTGAAATTCATAATAATTCTAATTATTGGGGATTACTAGATTAATTTAAAAATTCCAATGCTTTGAACATTGAATTTTGATATTAATACAATGGTGATTCTTTGATTTTTTACTGTAATTATCTGGCATTCCTTGCCCACCTTTTCATATCCAACCAGAATCCTATTGCTTTGGCATGACTCTGGATATAATAAAAAGTTTCAAGTTTTGCTCCTTGAAAGATTGAAGAGGATTTACTGAGGTTTATGAGGTCCAATATGACTATTCTGATAACTAAACATCTTAACTTCAAAAAACAAACTATTCATTTATCCAGCAAAACTGGCACATATTAATGTTATTTCTCATACCTCCCTACTATCTCTGAGGGGAATGAGCTAGGATTTTGAGACTAGCGTATTAACCAAATTATTCATTATTTTATTTTTACATTGTACACATTTGCTTTCTATTGGTTCCATTTATATTGTTTTACAGCCACACAATGATTAGCACTAGACGGGTAGATAACAGGTGGCATGGGTCACAACAAGCCCACTCACTAGGGCTCATACATTTCCCCCATTGATTAGTTCTTTACTGAAGTTTACCTTGAACATTGCTAAGGCACAGTTGCATAATTTTCCAGCAGAGTTTATGGGAAATGTCCATGGTTTTGCATTTGAGGTCAGGGTAGAAAAATGTGAAGTTTGTATCTAATTGCCCTACCTCTATAAATGTCCTTATAATGATAAATTTGCGAATTGTGCTGCTATAAACATTGATGTGGCTGTGTCCCTGTAGTATGCAGTTTTTAAATCCTTTGGGTGTAGTCCGAGGAGAGGGATAGCTGAGTCAAATGGTGTTTCCGTTCCCAGATTTCCAAGGAATCTCATACTGCTTTCCATATTGGCTACCAATCTGCAGTCTCACCAGCAATGTATGTGTGTGCCTTTTCCCCCACATCCTCATCAACACTTATTGTCTTCATAATAGCTTCCATTCTGACTGGAGTGAGATGATACCTTAGAGTAGTTTTGATTTGTATTTCTCTAATTGTGAGAGATGATGAGCAATTTTTTCATATATTTGTTGATTGATTGTATGTCCTTGGCTCATTTATTGATTGGGCTATTTTTTATGGCATATGCAGGCAAATGGATGGTGTTGGAGAAAATAATGCTAAGTGAAGTTAGCCAATCTCCCAAAAATAAATGCTGAATGTTTTCTCTGATATAAGGTGACTGACCCATAATGGGGTGGGGAGGGGGAGCATGGGAAGAGTAGATGAACTCTAGATAGGGCAGAAGGATGGGAGGGGAATGGATGGGGCAGGGGGTTAACAATGATGGTGGAATGTGATAGACATCATTATCCAAAGTACATGTATGAAGACCTGAATTGATGTGAACATACTTTATATACAGAGATATGGAAAATTGTGCTCTATATGTGTAATAAGAATTGTAATGGGGGCTGGGGATGTGGCTCAAGCGGTAACGCACTCTCCTGGTAACGCGCTGGGTTCGATCCTCAGCACCACATAAAAAATAAAGATGTTGTGTCCACCGAAAACTAAAAAATAAATATTAAAAAAATTCTCTCTTAAAACAAAAGAACTGTAATGCATTCCACTGTCATGTATTTAAAAAATAAAATCAATATTTTAAAAAAGAATGATAAATTTGCCTTGTTGTTATAGTTTGGATCTTAAATGTCCCCTAAAAGTTCATGTGGTATGGGTCTGGTCCTTGGATAGTGGTCCATTTTAGGAGGTAGGGTCTGACTGGAGGAAGTAGATCTCTGGGGGGTGCACACTCAAGGGTGGATTGGACCCTGGCCCATCCTTCTCTTCCCTGTCTCTCTTTAATCTCTCTGCTTCCTGGCTGCCATGAGGTGAGAAGCTTTGCTCTGGTAGTACTCCCCATCCAGGATGTTCCACATCGCCAGAGGCACAAAGTCATGATGTCAAGTCACCACACACTGAAACCTCTGAAAAAAATTAGCCAAAATAAATCCTTCCTTTTTTTTTTCAAGTATTCTGTCACAGCAAAGTAAAGGTGACTAACACAACTGTCAACTGTATTCCCCTAAATAGTGAATATTATAGCATCCAAGTGTAGGCTCTTTCAGTCTTGGCTTTGCCGAAGTATTGTTTCTCCTATCAATTATTAGTGTGCTGACTTTCCACGATCAGATGATGATTACTAGAGACTGAACCCAGGGGTGACCAACCACTGAGCTACATCCCCAGCCTTACATCCCCTAGTGGCTGAGGCTGAACTGCAATTTGAAATAGTCCAGGGTAGCTGAGTTAGAGGCACGCACCATCATGCCCACCACTATCTGATCTCTATTTCCACCACGTCCTCTGCTCACTTACATTGTTTTATACTTTTTCTTAGGGTGTTGTCTGCATGCATCATCTCTTCTTCCTCACATCCCAGTCTCCACACCTTCCTTAAATTCCTGAGCAATTGCTTCTGTGCCCTGGAATAATTCTTCCAGAGAATTCTCTTCATCATGGACAATGTCTGCTTCCTGTCCAATGTTGCACCATGTGGGAAAAGACCTAATGTTGTTACCTCTTTATGGATATTGACTGGAAACAATTTTTTCCACTCTTTTGATCTCCAACACAAGGTCATTCACCTTTTCTCTCTTTCCTGTTCAACAGGTCTTTGCCTCAACACACTCTAGAATCAGGGCTGGATGCTAGGATGTTGGAAATCTACCTAGTCTGTCCTTTCAGAAGCATAGGGTGGGGCCTGGATATAAAGGGGGACAACAATCCTTCTGGGGACTTCTCATTCTGGGGGGGTCTCTTGATAATTGTTGAATCCCCAGAAGTGCTTGCCATGCTGAATGGCAGGACAGTGTCCTTGGCCATTGCAGGGCAGAGGAGGAGAGCCTGTGCTGGGCCCTGGGTGGGGCTGGGGTTTGCCACAGGCATCAGGGGAGCTGGCACTTTGGGGAGGACCTAGACACACAGAGTCCACGGGCCCTGGAGGTGATGGGTCAGGAGTTTCCTTGCGTGTTTCACATCCTTCCCTGGGCCCTTCACCACTGTCGCATTTCATATGTGTCTTAGCAATTGTGAGTGGGGCTGTGGGTGTGCTTGCCCCTGCCCATGTGGTCTCTGCCAGACTGTCTACCATTGAGGGAGCAAGAACTGCCACATTCCTCTGGGTCAAGGGAGAGGGGGGACCCTAAGAGAAGGCCAAGTGATTTCCCTCTGAGTGCAGGAGGGGATCCAGTGGCCAGAAGTCCATGAGGGACAGTCTCTTGTTTCTGTGACCGGCCCACACCTGCCTGCCTCAGTACTGTGTTTTAAATTGAACGCCCTGCCTACTGTTCTTTTGTCCTCCCTAGGTGAGCAATTAAACCAGTCAAGCATGGTTTAATTTGCCAACCGTGAATGTTATCACAGATGGAATGCATTACCCCATTTTTGCAACCTGTACCCCTCTTTTCCAGTCTGTTTGGGGTACAGGGCTTAAATGTTTTCTGTGCAATGAACTCACAGACACCCTGCCTTCCACTCTCATTCACCGGCCTTGTCTGCTTCACTCAGCCTTCCCCACAGCCCAGGTGGCTGCAGAAGGAGACAGTCACTCTTTCCCCCAAATGTGTCAGCCCAGAAGCAGCAGAAGCACTTAACTCAGGAGGAGGTGCAGCCCCACAGTGTGTTCTCTGCCCCAGCAGCCAGCACGCTCCAGGGAAAAGGCACTGTTGACAGGTGGAAACACCTGGCTGATTATGCTGAGAGAGGCCGGCATGTGTGTGGTGGGGGGTGTGTGGGGGGCTCTCACCTTCTCAGAAACAACCTGTGCTAAGAAGCAGGAGGGAACCAGCATCCTGTGCTGATCCTATGCTGGCTGCATCTCTCCAAAGCTCATGCCCAGTGCCACCTCCATTAACTCTCACCCCAGGATCCACAGCCCAACACTTCAGATAAGGAAAAGAGGTCAAGAGCTGGGCTGAAAGTCCTCCCAGCAGTTAGCAGAGGACATAGGTGGTGGGGGTGGGAGTGTTGCACAGAGCCTCCATCTTCTGTCCACCACACAGGGTTTGACTGAGCAGGGCCAGGGAACACCTGTGTGGCAGCCATTCCTGGTTTATTCAGCCCTCAGCGGGATGGGAGTAGGTGAGAGGAGGAGAAATGCAGAGTCTGAGCTAGCCTGTCCTCCCTCTTGTCCATCTGCACACTGCTGGGAACAGGCCACTGAAATGATCAACTCAAAGCATGATCGACCACTTTTATGATGGCTGGTGGGAAAGCCACCTGCTGACTGGGCGGGTTTGTTTGCTGGAGAATTCAGAGAGTTATGGACACCTCCCCTCACCGTCTCCAGGGACCAAAGGAAATTTAAGTAAGCGGTGGATAAAAAACCTGCCCAGGAGGCACAAGGAGCCTGACAGTCAAGTTAAGCAGAGTAAGATGAATTTGTGAAGGATCGAAAAAATTGTTCACAACATCGGTCCAGATTTGATCTGAAGATGAGTTCTGGGAGCCACCACATACGAACCAGCACCAAGCTGAGGTGTCTGTTAGTGGAGCGACTATGGGTGAGTTTCTCTGGTCTCTCTCAGCCTCAGGTTCCCCCCTCAATTGCTGAGGTGATGAGGCCTGGTGGTATCAGGCACAGATGAAGCTGGTCCAGCCTGGGGCCTTGGGGACACTCACAGGTCCCTGTCTCTATTTGCCCCCCGCTTTAGAATTTACTTTGGATAGAAGGTGACAAAAGCAACAGGTGAGGATAACATGTCAGAGTAATTAACCCCTTCAGGAGCTACTGGATCTTTGCAGCTGTTCCCCGTCACACTCCCCCAAAGATCAAAGGACACTGCCACTGGGTCCCACATGGCTCTGAAGTGCACTTCCAGACCACTCCCCACTCTGATCCTCAAGTGACCCTTTCCTGGGAGACTATGTCCTGACAAGCCCACTTGCACCTCCTGGCAGCTGGCGCTGGCCTTGTGGTCACTGTCTTGGTCACTGAGGCTGCTGGCTCTTGACTCGCACCATCCTCTCCAGCATCTGCCAGTGTCTGGCCTCCTCGCCTGTTTAGGGGCTCATTCCACCCTCTGGCCTCACTGGCTCTAGCTAACCACAACGTGTCTGGCCTGGACCCCAACTTTACCTAAGATTGCCCCACCTCTCAATGTACAGAATACTCATCTCTGGCTCAGATACACCTTCTACTCCTCCCTCACCCTCCTGGGGGTCTATCTCATCACAACTTCTAATTTTCTAGTCACTCTGATGTCACCTGCTCTGTTCTTTTCTTTTTTTTACCCAGATTAAGCCTTGGACCCACACTCTTATCATTATTTCTCATCTGCCTTCATCTCAACTGCCTCCCCTCTCTCCCTGTCTTTTACTGCCCTGCAAAACTCCAACTCTGCAGTCTCCCTCTCAACCTCTGAACACTACGGAGGGAGAAGGGTGCTCAGCACCCCATCATGCATGCACCCAGCCCAGGGCCTAGTTTCCCCTCTAGAAGACCACCTCACAGCTCACCCTTGCCCTGCCATTCTGCTGTGTCCCATCAGCTTGCTCCTGAGAGGAATGGGTACTTCATGCCCTCCAGGATCATCCTCACCATGTTGAGTGGATGGTCTGACTTATTTCACCAAAGAGATTGAAACTCCTTTATCATCCCACCCATAATTTGGCCATTCTAACCCTTTGTATTTTCCCACATTCTCTTTCTGGACCTTTCTAAGCTGTAGGACTCTCTTCCTATTCAATGTCATTCTTCCTCCTCTCCATGGACTGTGTCACTTCAATAATCTCCCCCAATTTCCATCCTGTCTTTATTAATCCACTTTCTGCTGTTGTAGTAAAATACCTGAACGTGGTACTTTATCATGACTAGAAGTTTATTTAGGCACAGTTGGGAAGCTAACATCCCAGGTTGGGTAGCTCTATGGATCTGTTCTTTTCTGAGGACCACTTGCTGTGCCACAACATGGCAGAGTGGAAACCAAACTCACTCTATGCAAAAAAAGGCCAAGTAGGTGGGAAGGCCTTGCTTCATAAAAATTCACTCTTGTGTGGTCACCCCCCAGTGGCCTTACCACTTCCTACTAGGTCTGGCCTCAATACTATCACAGTGAGAACCAAACACCCCTTGGGAAACAAACCACATCAAAACTACAGCAAATGACATCATCCAGTTTGATGAAATTTGTATACCTTTTTAATAAAGATGACTCACAGATTTCTTAGTCTACCTGAAATGGATAATTTGATCCTATTCTCTGAGGAACCGACTTCCCCACTGGTATGTTATGAACATCCCCACCAAAACTCATGTTGAAATTTAATCCTCATGTGAGTTATTAACAGGTAAGATCAGGTGGGATTTTTAAAGAGGTTACCAGGTCATGAGGAATTAATTCATTCATGGATTAGTGGATTAATGAGTAATTGTTGAATTTTTAGAAATAAAAGCAACTTATCTCTGGATTCTCTGCAGGGTCCCCACCTGCAGGACAACCCTTACCAGATGCAAAGTGGAAGTCAGACCATGCTCTTGAACTTCAAGAACTGTGAATGAAATAGATTTGTTTCTATGTAAATTACCTAGTCTATGGTATTTAGTTGGAGCCACAGAAATGTACTATGATATCTACCCAGCAGTCTCTCCCTTCATTCACAGCCTGAATGCACAAGACACACACCTAAAAGTCATCCCTGAGCACCCCTCTTCCCTCACCCCATCTTCCCACAACCAGTCCATCAGTAGGCCATGTCAATGACACCACCTTGGCCACTCTCCAATGCGTCCACTTCCTTTCACATCCACTGCCCTCACTCTGGTGCCAGTCATCAACCTCTACTGTGGATGGCTACTCTGTCTCCTCTTTCCTCTCCTGTCCTGGTCCAGTCCACAGCAGAAGAAGTGGCTTCCTTCAAACATACACCAGGCCCCTCACTCTGACCTGAAGGCTTTGTACTGTCTGACTCCAACCTAGTTATCCTGCTTTAGCTCTCTGTTTACTTTTGTCTAATGATACTTTTTTCCCCTAGACCATTTTAATCAATAGAGTTGTATACAAATGCTTTGCTACTTCTCTGCCTGGTCCCTCACTCCCCATCAAGAAATAGCACCTAATCCCCCTTTACCCTTGAATGTTGGCTGACTTTAAATGATTTGCTTGACCAACCATGTGGCAAAAGTTACACTGTCCAATTTCCAAGGCCAGATCTCAGTCCCCAGAATACTTCTCCGGGTGTCATGATTCACCAAGTGGGGATTTCATCTACCAGACCTCTAACTGAAGGTACCTGAGATACTGCAGACAGGCCTTATGTGCCAGCTCAATACCATCAGGCCTGTTCAAGATCTGCATCATAGTCATGTGGAGTAGGTACCCAGAAGGGCCCCCTGGAAATTTCTGTTCCACAATATCATTAATTATAATGAAATGGTTATTACTTTAAACATTAAATTTTGGGATGCTTTGCCAAGATTTTCCTCCCTCACAGCCTTGAAACATGCTTCTCTCTGGAAAACACTTAACACATTCCTACTTAACTACTTCTTTCTTTTCCTTCAGATTAAATGTTCTCCAATGAGTGCCCTTCCAGACTGGCTCAACTAATAGTTAAAAATACCCAAATGGGACTCATCAGTTTCTTATTTTTTCCCTTGTGAACACTTAACAGGTAAGTAGACATCACAGTTCATATTATTGATCTTACCTTCCCTTTGTGCTGGGAGTTAATAAACTACATTGCCAAACAAAGAACTCAACATAATGGCTTCAAGAAAGCTCATTAAATATCAAAAAAATAAAGATGTGCAATTATTGAAAATCAGGAAAACAATAAATTACCCAAAATACAAATATAAGAGAGATGTTGAAATTATTAACACACACATGCTATGGAGCTGAATAACACAATGAATGAAATGATAAATGAAAGGAAGTGCTATTTTTAGTTCATTTTCTCTGGTTAGAATAGTTGAGACTGGATAATTTATTTTTTGGCATTTAAAAAAATTGTGTCAATTTTATTGAGGTACAATTAACATACAGGAAGATTTGCAATTTTTTTTGTGTGTGTGTGTGTGTATGTGGTGCTGGGGATTGAATCCAGGGCCTTGTGCATGTGAGGCAAGCACTCTACCAACTAAGCTATATCCCCAGCCTGAGACTGGATAATTTATTAAGAGAGAGAGAGAGAGAGAGAGAGAGAGAGAGAGAGAGAATTTATTTTGGCTCATGATTCTGGAGGCTACAAAGCATAAGACCATGGCACTGGTATCTGCTCAACTTAGATGACAGCCTCATGCTGCACTGTCATACAGAAAGGAGGGCAAAGAAGTGCATCCGTTAGAAAGACAAATCGTGAGGATTTGTGAGTCATCTTTATACTGACCCACTCCTATGGCGACTATGCCAGTCCCATTAGAACTGCATTGATCTCTTTTAATGATAAATCACCTCTTAAAGTTCCCATCTCTTCTCGATACCATTACATTGGGAATTAGATTTCAACATGAGTTTTAAAGGGGACAAACCTTATTTGAAACCATAGCAAGTGTTCACAGAAGTCTTCAAGCAGAAGAAAGTTTTTCTGCGAATCCAAAGACAAGTTTTTTGAAAGCACAGAACAAAAACATGAGTAAAGAGCAATGAAGACACTGTACAAGGTTTATGGGACAGCATCAAAAGAACAAATACTTGTGTTATAACAGTCAAGAGGAAGAGGGGAAAAGATGAAGGGGAAGAAAGTTTATTTAAAGAAGTAGAAATATAAAACTATCCAATCTAGAAAAACCTATAAATATCTACGAAAAGGAAGATCAAAGATCTTCAATCAGGAAATATTATTCAGCATAAGGAGAAATTAAATTATGGCACCTCTTGGTAAATGGATGGAACTGGAGACTTATCATGCTAAGTGAAATAAGCCAATCCCAAAAAACCAAATGCCAAATGTTTTCTGTGATATGTAGATACTGACTCACAATAAGGGGATGGTGGTAGGGAAGAGAAGGGGGATGTAGAGAACGAAGGGGGATGGGAATAGGAAAGAGAATAAATTGGACATCCATTTCCTATGTGCACATATGATTACACGACCAATGTAATTCTACATCATGTACAACCAGAAGAATGAGAAGTTGTACTCCATATATGTATAATATGTCAAAATACATTCTATTGTCATGTATAACTAATAAGAACAAATAAAAAAGAAAAATAAAAAGATTCTCAATACGATTCAATGCAAACAAGAATATGCCAAGACATATTAAAATCAAACTTTCAAATGCCAAATAGAAAGAGAACACCCCAAAAGCAGCAAAAGAAATATAATATATAAGGGAACTCCAAAAACATTGGCAGAAGATTTTCAGCAGAAACTTACGGGCCAGGAGAGAGTGGAATGATATATTCTGAGGGCAGAAAGAAATAAACTTTCAGCAATACCAGGAAAGGTGTCCCTCAGAAATGAAGGAAAGAGACTTTCTTAGATAAGTAGAAGTGAGGAAGTTCATTACTGTCTGTCCTGTTTTATAAGAAATATCTTCAGCTCAAGCCAAAAGTGAAGGATGAAATTATTAGCAACACAAAAATATATGAAAATGTAAAACTCACTGGGAAAAGCAGACACATAGTTAAGTTCAGAATATTTTAATATTGTTATGATTGTGTGTAAATCATTTATATCTTTAGGTTAAAGTTTGAAAGACAAAAACTATTACAACTAATAATATCTGCAATTTGTTAAAGAATATATACAATACAATAAAAGGTAGACTGTGACATTAAAAACACCCAAAGAGGGATGGATTAAAAGTGTAGAACTTTTGTATCTGATTAAAGTAAGGCTGTCATCAGCTTAAAGTAGCCTTTTATGAGATATTTTATATATGCCTCATGGTAATCACAAATCAAAACCATAGTAGAAACATAAATGATTACAAGAAATCAAAGCCTGCCATTAAAGAAAATCACCTAATCTCAGAGGAAGACAGCATGAGTGAAAGGAACAAAAGAGCTACGAAAGAACAAGAAAACAATGAACCAACTGGCAAGAGTAATTTCTTACCTATCAATGATTTCCTTGAATGCAAATGAATTAAATTTTCCAATCAAAAGACAGAGTGGTTGAATGGATTTTAAAAAACAAGATCCAACTATATACTACCTACAAAAGACTCACTTTGCTCTTGAGGACACAGTTACATGGAAAGTGAGGGGATGAGAAAAGATATTCCATGCAAATGGAAGCCAAAAGAAAGCACGAGTAGGTGCACAGATATCAGATAACATAGATTTATATAAAATAAAAAACTGGGCTAGGAGTGTAGCTCAGTAGTAGAACACATGTTTAGCATATGCAAGGCCCTGGGTTTGATCCTTATTACCATAAATAAATAAAGTGAAATTAAAAAATATAAGTCATATTATAAGAAATTGGTCAATTCATCAAGAGGATATAGTAATTATAAATACATATGCACTCAATATCAGAGCATCTAAACACAGCAAATACTAAGTGATCTCAAAGGAGAAGTTGACAGTAAAACAAAAATAAGGGGCTTAAATACCCCACTTTCACCAATGGACAAATCATACAGACAGTAAATCAAGAAGGAAACACTGGACTTATACTACACTTTAGACCAAATGGGCTTAATAGACATACATAGAACATCCCATCCTGTAGCAGCATCATACACATTATTCTCAAGAAATACACAAAACACTCTTCAGGGCAGATCTTATGATAGGCCACAAACTAGAAATTTAAGAAAACTGAAATCTTATCAAGTATTTCTTCTAGCCACACTGGCATGAAGCTAGAAATTGATAATAGGACAAGTTTCAGAAAATCTACAGATCCATGGGAATTAAACAAGTTTCTGTACAACCAATGGGTCAAAGAAGAAATTAAAAGAGAAATTTAAAAATATCTTGAAACAAGTCAAAATGAACACAAAATGTATCAAAATCTATAAGATGCAACAAAAGTAGACCTAGGAGGTAAGTCAATAGGAGTAAATGCCTACAACGAGAAATAAGAAATATCTTCAATAACAACCTCCAGGAACTAGACAAAGAACAAACTAAGGTCAAAGTTAGTATAAGGAAAGAAATAATACAGATCAGTGAAGAAATACAGCTAGAAAAAGAATTAATGGCACTAAGAGTCACTTTTTGAAAAAAAATAAATTGACACAGCTTTAGCTAGATTAAGAGAAATTAACTCAAATTAATAAAATCGGGGTGAAAGAGGAGATATTAGAACTGTTAATCAAGGGATACAAAACATCCAAATGGCTATAACGAATAATTGTTTGCCAACAAATTGAATAGAAATCAATAAAATTCTAAACACATACAACTTACCAAAACTGAATCATGAAGAAAAACAAAATCTGACAGACACTAATAAGATTGAATCAGTAATAAAATTTTTCTCTTTCTCATTAAGAAAAACTTATGCTTCACTACTAATTCTGCCAGACATTTAAAGAAGAACTAATATAAATTCTTCCCAAACTCTTCCAAAAATAATCGAAGAATAAATAATTCCAGATTAATTTCTTTTAGTTGTTGAAGGACATTTGTTTTATTCATTTATATGTGGTGCTGAGAATTGAACCCAGGGCCTTGCACATGGTAGTCAAGCACTCTGATACACAACCCCAGCCCCCAGATTAATTTTTTAAGGACATCACGACCTTGATATCAAAGCCAGACAAGAACAGTATAAAAAACTATAGCCCAATATCCCTGATGAACACAGATGCAAAAATCCTCAATAAGATGGTAACAAATTGAATTTAACAGCATATAAAAAGGATCGTTCACCATGACCAAGCAAGATTTATCCCAAGGATGCAGTGATGTTTAAAAATGTACAAATCAATAAATGTGATATACCATGTTAACAGAATAAAAGGGAAAAATTATTCCAATAATTGCAGGGAAAAAATTGGCAAAATTCAACATGTTTTGATGGTAGAAACTTTCAACAAATTAGGGATGGAAAAACTGTACATAAACCCAGTAAAGTCCATATATAACCAATAGACAGCTAATATCATACTCAACAGTGAAAACCGAAAGCTTTTTCTCTAGGATCTGAAATAAAATAAGAATGCCCATTTAACATAACACTGGAAGCACTATCCAGAGAAAATAGGCAAGAGAAAGAAATTAAAGGTACTCAATTGGACAGGAAGAAGTTAAATTGTCCTTGTTTGCAAGTCACATTATTTTATATCTAATAGTACTTATAGACTAATAAAAAAATTCAGGGGCTGGGGTTGTGGCTCAGTGGTAGAATGCTTGCCTAGCATGTGTGGGGAATTGGGTTTGATCCTCAGCACCACATTAAAGAAATAAAATAGAAATTCATTGGATTAGACAAAGGGGAATGAAGAGAAGGGAGGAGGGATTGAAATAAGAAAGACAGTAGAATGAATCAAATATAACTACTTTCTTATTTTCATATATGAATACATGATCAGTGAAACTCCACATCATGTACAACTATAAGAATGGGATTCTAATTAGAACAAGTTATATTCCATGTCAAAATACACTCTACTGTCATGTATATCTAAAAATACAAAAAATAAAGGAAAAAATAAAAATAAAGTTCTTTAAAAATAAGGCATGGTGCTAGGGTTGTGGCTCAATGGCAGAGCGCTTGCCTAGCACATGCGAGGCCCTAGGTTCGATTCTCAGCACCACACAAAAATAAAATAAAGGTATTGTGTCCAACTACAACTCTAAAATAAGATAAAAAATTTAAAAAATAAGGCAAAACAGTGGTTTTTAAAAGTTCAGTAAATTTTTAGATAAAAAGTTAACAAAAATAAGAAGCATTCCTATGCACTGATGACAAACTATCTGAAAAAGAAATAAAAAGAACAATCCCATTTATAATAACTACAAACTGAAAATATTTAGGAATAAATATTGATGATTGTAATTGAAGCTGACACAAATAAATGGAAAGAGATCCCAGGATCACAGATTGGAAGAATCAACATCATTAAATGTTCATATGCTGAAAATGATCTACAGATTCAAAGTAATCCCTATCAAAATTCCAATGACATTTCACAGAAATAAGACAATTCTAAAATGTGTATGGAACCACAAAAGATCCTGAATAGTCAATGCAATCTTGAGCAAACAAGCAAAGTGAGAGGTATCACAACAGTTGACTTAAAAATATACCACAAAGTGACAGTAATCGAAACAACATGGAACTGGCACAAACGTGTGTGGATCAACAGAACAGAATGGAGAGCCCAGAAGCAAATCCATTCATTTAGAGTCAAATGATTTTCAACAAGGTACAAATAACACACAAAAAGGGAAAGAAGACTCTTCAATAAATGATGTTGGGACAACTGCATATCCATATGCAAATATGTCCCAGTAGCTCAGGAGGCTGAGGCAGGAGGATCGTGAGTTCAAAGCCAGCCTCAGCAAAGTCAAGGTGCTAAGCAGCTCAGTGAGACCCTGTCTCTAAATAAAAATACAAAAAAAGGGCTAGGGATGTGGCTTAGTGGTTGAGTGCCCCTGAGTTCAATCCTGGGTATCCCCCCAAACAAAAAAAGAATGAAATTATATCTTTTATCTCACCCCAAATTAAAAATAAACTCAAAATGGATTATAGATGTGAACATGGAACATAAAACTATAAAACTACTGGGAGAAAATAAAGGAGGAAAGCTCCAATAATTCTTTTTTTTATATGGCCTAAACAATAAGAGCAACAAATGCAAAAATAGAGAAATAGAATTGTATCGAATGAAAAAGCTTCTGTAGAGTAAACAATAAACAGTAAATAGGTATTCTACAGAATGGTAGAAAATATTTGTAAAACAAACATATGATAGAGAATTAACATCCAAAATGCACACAGAACCTAACTCAATAGCAAGGTAATAGCTTGATTAAAAATTGGGCAAAGAGCCTATCAGACATTTCTTAGGAGAAGACATACAAATGACCAATGTGTATAGGAAAAAATACTAAACATCATTAATTATCAGGGAAATGTAATTTAAAATCATAATGAGCCGCCGCCTCATACCTGTTAGAATGGTTATTATGGAAAAGTCAAAGACAAGAGTGGAGAGGAGAGAACCCTTGAACACCATTGGTGGGAATGTAAATTAGTACAGTCATTATGGAAGACGGTATGGAGATTCCTAAAAAGATTAAAAATAAACTTACCATAAGATCCAACAATCCCACTGCTACATATATATTCAAAGGAAAGAAAATCAGAATGTGGAAGAGATTTTTGCCTTCCCAAGTTCATTGTAGCATTGTTCACAATAGTCAAGATGTGGAAAGTACTGCATGTTCTCTCTTATATGAGCTATCTAAAAAAATGAAAGAGAACAGAATTCTGGTTACCAGGGACTGGGGTGGATTGGAGAGTTCTTGGTCAAAGGCTAAAAAATTTAATTTACAAGTAATAAATTCAAGGGGTAGATTCACAACATCCTGACCATAGTTAATAAACAAGGCAGTGTGTTCTTCAAAACTGCTGAGTACATTTTAAGAATTCTTACCACACAAAGAAATGACCAGTATATGAGGTAATGCATATGTTCATTAGCTCCCTTTAGCCATTCCACAATGTACATACTTTTAAAATGACTTGTTTTATGTGATATACAATATATGTTGTATGTGATTAAGAAAAAAGACTTTGGCTGGGCAGGGTGGCACATGCCTATAATCCCAGTGGCTCAGGAGGCTGGGACAGGAGGATTGCTAGTTCAAAGCCAAACTCAGCAATGACAAGGTGCTAAGCAATTCAGTAAGACCTTGTCTCTAAATAAAATACAAAATAGGGCTGGGCATGTGGCTTAGTGGTTGAATGCCTCTGAGTTCAATCCCCCGTACCCCCCAAAATAAAAGAAAAAAATAAAAAAAAAATTGACCCTGTTCTGGAGTCTTGAAGAGCTAGAGCAATGGATTTCTGTACCTTTTGCTATACTTGGCATTTAGTAGCTACATAACTGTTGAAACAACAGAAGGCCTTAATGTTCAATTATCAGTTCTGGGAGGGCTAATAAGGGGCTGGGTCAGTTCCTTCCTCAGAACCTAGGTAGCTAAAAGACCAGGCACCAGGACTGAGGCTTAGCCTCAAGGTCAGCCCAAGAAGACCTTGACACTATCTTAGCCCTTATGCTTAGTTTCAAGGAAGAAAACTGTGAGGTATCCATTAGGACCTCTGCCTACTTTCAGGAGCCCACAACTATGGTCAACCCCCAGGGAAGGGTGGGAGCATCTCAGGGAACAGAGGGTCCTCTGCCTCTGCCCTCCCCAGTGAACGAAAGCTGGGCTAGCCCATGGAGAGCAGCCATGCAGGAGATGGGGAAGCCCCGCCTCAGGAAGGAGCAGGGAGGATGACAAGGCAGGCCCCACAAATGCCACTTCCCGGTTAGCCTAGACATGATGGGACAAAGGGGGTCAGACTGTGTGTGGTCACAGGTTGTTCCTGTGTAAGCCTGGGGTGTCCAGGCTGTGCATGCACATGCACAAAGAGGAGGCAGACCCTGAGAATCTGCCAGGACTGCTGGGATGAGCTATGAACTTCTGTCCCTGATGTCCTGAGTTTGGAAGGCCCTCTGCTCAAAACACATCGCATGCACATGTCCTTTTAATCTGGTATTATCTCTCAGGCTCAGAAGAGAAAACATTCCCCTGTCCCTTCATCCCTCCATTCCTAGTACCAAGGTCCTAGTCTCAGGTTCCATGGGTCCTTGGAAGGTGATGAGCTGGGATCTTAAGGTTTGAGAAAGAGCCAGGTTCCAGAATTTGTAAGTCACGGAGGGCTTCTAGTAGCTCCTCCCGGGCATTGCCAATAAAGGAATTCTCCAGGAAGGCAGTCAGGCCTCCCACACCATCCTGTAGGGTATACAAAGGCACCCGCACAAGGCCCAGAACCTGTGAAAACAAGGAGACAGGAGACATTTGGACCCCACGTAGCTTGTCATGTTACCTCAACCCTCTGCAACATATCTCTCTAGAGCAGAGGTCTTACCTCCCTTAACACCAGGCAGAACCAGCCCCAAGGCTCAATCCTCAGTGAAGCAGACTTGGTCCAACCCTGAGCAGGCACCTAACCCAAGACATGGTCTCTAGGTCCATAAATGCTACTCATTTTCCCTACCTCTCTCCCTGAAAAATTTAGTGACTCGTCTCTGGGATTCAGACACGGTTCTAGAACCTCTAGGTACCAGAGGTTCTTGAATGTAGAACCTACAGCAGCTGTTTCAGCCTCACTTGGGACCTAGTAAAAAATGCAAATTCTCCAGACTTTCTCCAGCCCCACCTCTCACCAGCAGTTGGGGATACATGTACTGTTTTAATATATGTACTGCCAGAGTGAGCACAGTAATCTCTGTTTTAATACGTTTTCCTCCTCTTGATTCTGATACACACCACAATTTGAGAACCTACCTCTATCTCCCTGCTCCTCTAGCCTTGAGCATCAGGGCTATATTTTCTACCTATGAAAAATAAGGGCCCAAAGATAAGTGCTTAGAGTGTCGCCACTGATGGTTATCACATTATCAATAAGGAACAGCAGAGAAACCTGGTCAGCAGAGGCCAGTAGATGGGGAAGGGAGACCAGGTTGGCAGTACTCAGTACTATCCAGATTAGAGATAAACAAAATTCCAACTATTCCTGGAAACTGAGCAAGAGTGCATGGTTTGGTTGGAGGTCTCCTTTTTGGCTGGGAACCCATGGGGAAAGAGAGGCAGAAGGGGTGTGGGGCAGGACCCAGGCTGGCCCCACCTCCAGCCCATGGTCTTTGGCTCGTGGTGCGCTAGCTTCCAAAGCCTCCAGCTGCTCTAGGGTCAGAAGGTTGGTGTAGAAGTGGGCCACTATATTTGGTTTTGTCCCGGCGCGTGAGCTTCGGTGATCTGTGCGCTCCACGCGGAAGGCAGACGCTGCCTCTCCCAACTTTTCCTGCAATTCTCGGTTCAGCCCGTCCTCCAGGCTGCTGTCCTGCATTTCCATAAAGCCTCCTGGGAAGCCCAGGCGTCCATCGAACCGCATCTGCATCTGAGGGAGGGGAAGTGGGGTTGGCTGCGACACTGAAAAGGCGCGCCCCCCCCCCCCCAGGACGGTGTAGGGTTGGAGCGGGGAGTGGCCAGGCGCGCCCCCTCCTCACCAGCACGGCGTACCGCAGCGGGATGCGGTCGAAGAGCATCCCCGGGTTGGGTGCGTAGAGCAGTACATAACAGAAGTGTCTCCAGTTGGGACCCAACTCCAGGGCCTCGGCCAGTTCCACCTTTTGGAACCGGGCCATGACCCTAGAATTCCTTGGGTTTTGCTGTTGGCCCAGCTGTCCAGGCGGCAAGCTTCCCCTAGGACCTCTTCGGGTCTGGGCGGGGCTGTTAGGGACGATCTCCGCAGGGTACAAGGGCTGGACCGAGGCGTCCTGGGGCCGGGGTGTAGTGATTGGATTGGTCGGCAGCCAATCAGGACGGGGCTCTCAGGACAGGAGGATTAGGAAGGCCACGGGACCCTTGGGAAATTGAAAGCTTCCTTGGGGTTGGGGCCTTAGGCAGGGCGGGGCTAAAGGTGTGTCTGGTGCTCTGAGTTTAGAGCTCAGCAGGTGGATGCTTAGGTAATAGTCTGTATGACAGAGTCCCAGGGAGGTCTGGAGAGCTGGGAGGCACAGGTTTGTAGTCTGAGCAGGATGAAATTATTGAGGAGTCCTGAGCTGAGGAACTAGAATGTTGAGAGAACTACCTCAGGTTTGGTCTGGATGGAACCCCGAAGCAGGGGGCTTGGATTGGTTTATGAATGAAATGAAGCAAGGCTGGCTTCATTCTGTGGGAATGGGAATGGAGAGGAGTGATGGGTGTGAGATCTAACTTGGCTGGAGAAGGGGTGAATGAAAATTGGGGGAGAGTTAGGCTAGCTTCAGGCTACAGTTTCTGGCCTGGGTGAATAGGGCTGGCATTTTTTTGAGATGGGATGGTAGGAAGGAGGTGGTCAGGGATCAGTGGCATCAGGCACTGGGCAGTGATGGGGATGGAGAGTCTGACGGACAGTAGTGGCACATGGAAAAATCACAGGATCAAAGAGATTTTTTTCTGGGGAAGGGAGGTGAAAGAAGGTGCTGTGGGTGAGACCCATGGCCAAGGAAGAGATGTGGAGTGGTCTGAGGTACAGGTAGCCCCCTAAGCTTCCTGGATTTTACCCACAAGCATCCTCAGACCTTTGAGCAGTGAGGGAGGGTGGGAGACAGGAGGCTTACCCTGCCACAGGGCAGGGGCCTCTCCAGGCATGGTGCTGCTGATGGAGGATTCCCAATCCAGCACCCCAGCTAAGTCTTCACCCTGAAGATTGCCCCGACGCCCAAAGTCTAAGTTTATTACACAAAGGGAATGAGGAGGCTGCTCCTTGAGAGGGCCCTGGGCATAAAGTCACAGCCAGGAAGTGACAGCCCATGGTGAGCCCAGAGCTCTCCCAGAATCAGGCTTGTGACTTAGCAGTCACTTAACTCTCTCAGGTCCCTGGCTGCTCAGCTGTTACATGGAGATGATCCCGACCTATTGGGAGTGATGTAAAGCACTCTGAACTTTGTGCCAGGCACAAAGTGAATGTAGCCATTCTTGGAGTGGAGGATGGGGGCACAGTGCTGAGTCTTAGGTTAAAGACCCAGGTTTGGAGCTCAGCTGCATTCCTGATCCCTCAGCTCTGCTAAGGGGGATGAGCTGTTCTTGGCATCATCTTTCCTAGCTTGGTCTTCTGAGTAGCAGGGAAACATCTAACATCAGGCAACCGGATGGAGATGATGAGGCCCTAGGTGTGGTACAGTCTTCATCCCACTAAGAGTTCTAGGGGAATGGAGAATGCTCCTGGTTAAACATAGGGTCACCTTGCAAAAAATGGTTTTAAGAACTTCCAGGGTCCTACCAGAATCCATGGGGTTGTTGCTGGGACATGGTTAATTTTTTCAAATTTGTTTCAAGTAAATTGTAAAAAACAAAACAACAACAACAACAACAACAAAAAAAAAAAAAAAAAAAAAAAAACCGTGACAGAGAACGACTGTAATCTCCCTGCCACTATCACTCCAAGGTTGCTTGGTTTCTCCTAGATGACTCTTTTGTTGTTGTTGTTGTTAATAGAATATAGGGTCAAACCTGCCCTTTCCAGATCATTGACTCTTCTGGTTTTCTTTCCTGGTTGCTTGTGGCTTTTAAAGATGGATTCAGGTATTTCTAAGGCTATAAAACCGAAATAACTATAAAACCAAGGTACTGGATATATAGAAATTAATGACTTTGGAGACCAGAGTTTTTTTTTCAGGATGAATTGAATTTTGAGGCATCGAAGATTCCCCCAATCTTATCTTGCTTTCTGTTTTTGCCAATCTTGTACCTGTCCCAACTCCTATTCTGCCATGCTCAGGCATATTGCCCTGTAGTCAAGACTAGAGATAGAGGCTGATTCCAGTGCTAAAAAGCTGTTCCAAGATTACAGTGGTTCAAAAAGACAAAAACACTCCGTGGTCATCCTTGGAGGATTCTACAAAGCCAATTAATTATTTAAAAATAATAAGGAAAGGAATTAAGCATTTTTATTCCCTTTTAAATATGGGTTTTACCTCAGGGCTAGTAAATAGTAGAAGAGGGAAAATTTCTTTTATGAAAGCATTGCAGCTAATCAAATAAGGAGAAAGCTAATCAAAAATATTAAACTTAAAAAATTAATGCATCCTAAGTAATTATCAGCAATGGTTATAAATAGTATAGTTTATTATTTACCTCTTGATGGAAGAACACACCACCTCCTATGAAATATTCTTGCTAAAACGTTGAAGTTGAATCTCAATTTAACAACTACCAACATATAAGAACTACAAATGAACATCATTGTAAAATATCAGGAAGAGACCAGCATGATCCATGCCGTAGTGAATTAGAATTAGAGACATTAATATGAACTAATGTTTAGATACAGATGTCTACATATTATTTACAGATCTGAGTTTATACCGGGGCTAGTGTACACACTTATAATTCTATGCTCTGTCATTTGAGAGGGTCTAGAAGCAATGATAGCACAGTAACAAGAAGCTTACTTTTTTGCCCTGATCTTGGCTTCTAACATTATTTTTCAAATAAAAAAATACAAGGTTCTTTAGAGAAATGGCTGGTTCTAGTGTTTGGGCAGGAAATGTACATGAGGAATAGATACTGTGCTTGGAGCACCTGGTTATGCCAGAAGTATGAGAGAGAAAGGGGAGGAGGAGGATCAGGAAGAAAAGGGAGGACAGGAAGAGAGGGGTTGCATATAGGTAGAAACATGTCAAATGTCCAAGTGAGAGAGGCACAGGAACCTAAAAAAAGAGATCTCAATGTCTAGAGCTGATACAACTTAAGTAGCAAAATAAAGTAATATTGGATTATAACCCAAAGTACCATATATCTACCATTTTATGCTGACCTAAATCAATAATAGATAAGTAAAAGGAAATATGGGAGAAAAGAAAAATCTTCCATGCAGAAGAATTGAAAATATGTGGTACTCTGTCGTCAAGGAGGTGTAGCATCAGTTCTCTACCTTCAAGTGTGCACTGTGAATAGAGTGACTCCTTCCTGAGAGCACAGGATAGAATCAGGAGGCTGAATAATAGTCACTTTGTAGACAAACTTGATAAACACTGCCTTACTCAGTTGTTCAAGGTCAACACCAACACTGGTAAGTCATGGTGGGCGAGTGTACCTTTGATATAATGTGATGAAATGATATAAGGATACTTTGGGGCTGTCATCTTTCTCCCCAAAAGATAACCGTGATCTAATCATTAAAAAAAAGCACCAGACAAATCTCAATAGAAGGACACTTTATGAAATACTTGACCAGTAAAGCTTCAATTATCATCTTGGACTGTTAGGGCCATGGAAAAAAGACCAGAGACTGGATGGCTTACAAATAACTGAAGTTTATTTCCCACAGTTCTGGAGGCTGGGAAGTCCAAGATCAAAGGCCTGGCAGATTTAGTGTCTGGTGAGGGCCAGTTCTTGCTTCTCAGAAGACCATTTTTTTTTTTTTTCTGAAACCTCATAGGTGGGAAGGGGCAAGGGAGCTCCCTAAGGTCTCTTTTATAAGATCACTAGCCCTATCCATGAAGGCTCTGTTCTCATGTCCTACTCACTCTTTGAAGGTCCCACTTCCTAATACCAACACATTAGGGGTAGGATTTCAATGTATGAATTTGGGGTTGGGGGATACAAATATTCCATCTAAAGTTGTCATGCTGTTTCCCAGAAATGACTGAGAAACAATTGCAATAAAATAGCCTATTATTTTGGAACAGAAAAGGGACAATAAATAATAACTAAGGAAATCTGAATAAAGCATGAACTTTTATTAATAGTAATATACGAAGTATACTCATTATTGGTTCATTGTTATAAGAAAGGGACCATGTTAATGTAAGATGTCAGTATGGGAATTCTCTTTACTATCCTCACCATTTTTCTCTAAGTATATAAGACTTCTAAAAAATAAAATGTATATTTTTTAAATAATCAGGAAGATTCAGTCAATAAAAACTAGACTAAGGAAAATTTACAAGACAAATGGTCTTTTTTTAAATAAATGAATTACCAATGGAAAAGAGACATGGAGGCAGACCCCATACATTAAAAGAGATTCATTCAGAAGACATGAATCCAAGTAATTGGACCGTATTTGAATTCTAATTTGAACAAATAAACTTAGAAAAGTCTACACAGTAGGATATTTGGTGTAAAGAATTATTATTAATTATTTTGGGGTATTATAACAGTATTATGGCCATGCTTTTAAGGGTTATTTAACTTTTAGAGATTATGCAGAAATATAAATAAATAATGGGATTAAAAACAATCCAGTGAGGGGGGGTAGATGCCATGGGTATAAAAAATAACTGTGGCCATGAATTCATAATTTTTACATTGGGTATTGGGTTTATTAACAGCTTTGTTATGTTATTCTTTTATATAGTTGAATGTTTTCCATAGTAAAAAGTTAAAAACAAAAATATCTTTGGCTTCTCATGGAGTTAAAGATAAAGGTTATAATTTACATTTGAATAAAGCTTTGCATTTCACAAAACCTTTTCCCTGACAAGTTCCCTTTTCATTTAGGAGAGGGAAAGAGAGGTAAGGATCTAGTCTCACTTTTTAGGCACTAAGAAAACTACAGGGAACTGGGGTTAGAAGAAGGGTGAATGAACATGTTCAGTATATCATATATGCAAGTATAAAAATATCACAGTGAATCATTGATTTGTAAATATTTGTAAGTATGTGTTAATAATTATAATAAAAGTGGTGCTTACCAACAAACAAACACCTACCATCTGCCCGGTAATTTTAACCTGTTCTGTTTAATCCTTGTAAGAGTTTCTATTGCTTCAAATATGGAGCCAAGGTTGAACCTCTGATTTAGAAAAAAATGTATAATGGCGTAAGGGGAAAGAGGTACCAACAGCTAGAGCCAGTTGGAGTTTATCTAATAGACTTCCTGAAAAAGGATAAATGATATTACTATTTTTAGGTATTCACATACCTGGAATCACATCTAGCAGCCTCAAAGGAGATGGCATTCTTTAGGAGCCAGTTCTGTTTTTTAATGTTGGTGTGTCCAGCTTCAAAAATATCTTTTGCTATAACGTTTGGCATCATTCAGTAGATTCACTTCACCATAAGGGTTAACTTTTAAAGACACTTCCAGTGTCAGGTCTTGGACCTTTTCACTCAAATATCCCAGAAGCACCTCCAACCTGATACACCCAGGAACAAACTCAGCATTCCTCCCATCCTCTAGTCTGCATCTAGCCATATCACCAGCTCTGAATCCCCCATCCAGTCCCCTTGCTAGAAACCTAGGATCCTCCACGATAACTCCTCTACCTCCTCTCCCCATCTAGTCAATTCTGGGTTGTCTCATTTCCCTCTCATCTCAGAATACCTTGACTTCATCAGATGCAGGTCAGGTCTTCATCTTTTTTATACCTCTTACCACCCACCTTTCTCCATTCTCACCTTCCTCAAACCCAGCCTCCACAGGGTGCCATGATTCAGCCAGAAGTCACGTACATCAATATCTGGTGTCTGTCCCTGACTACAGGGCATACATAGCACAGCAGACTCAACAGCTCACGGTAGAGCTTTGCCTTCTGTGAAGTGATCTATTGTGAAGTGAAGACACAGCATTATTTCAGTATCTGTGGGTAAGAATTAAGGAATGTTTTATCTGAATGGTTCTCCCTTAGGATTTCTCATGAGGTTTTAATCCAGATGTCAGTGAGGGATTCAGTCAATAGAAGCTTGACTAGGGCTGGAGATTTTCTTCCTACAGCTCCTTGACATTGCTGGTAAGTTGGTGCCAGATATTGGCAAAAGGCCTCAGTTTCACACCACGTGGATCTCTCCATAAGGTTGCTTGAATGTCCTGCCAACATGGTGGGTGGCTTCCTCCAGAGCGAGTGATCCTAGAGAAAACAAGATGGAATCTGCCTTTTATGACCTAGTCTCAGAAGTCATACACCACCAATTGTACAGTGTTCTATTGGTCACAGATTACCTGATGCAGTGTGATAGGGATCTATATGGGGCATGAATATCAGAAATGAGGATCATGAGGGTCATCTTGGAGGCTGGCTACCACCTCTTCCTCTCTAAATCTTAATCACACTTTGTGCCACAAGCACCAAATGATTTCAATTTCCTAGAATCCCACATGGCTATGTTCTTCATTCTTGTGTTCCTTATAAGATCTTATCCTATTATTTGCTTGGTAAATTCTTATCTCTCAAAAGTGTATGCCTAAATTTAGAGCCTGGTACAAGATGGGAACTCAATACATGTTAAGTTGAAATATAAAGAAGAATTAGACCATAGCTTCAGAAAAGATGGTCCAGGTAAGCTCCATGCTCCCAGTGAGTGTTGCCTTGAAGTACGTGCTAAAAGCCGGGAAAGAAAGCATGCATGGTTCACCTGGGCTGTTTTGAAAAGGGATATCCCTATTCATTTTTCTAAGAAGTCACAGTCATTTTTTTTTAAGAGAGAGAATTTTTTTTAATGTTTATTTTTTTAGTTTTCGGTGGACACAACATCTTTCTTTCTTTATTTATTTTTAAAGAGAGAGTGAGAGAGAGGGAGAGAGAGAATTTTAATATTTATTTTTTAGTATTTGGCGGACACAACATCTTTGTTTATATGTGGTGCTGAGGATCAAACCCGGGCCGCACGCATGCCAGGCGAGCGCGCGACCGCTTGAGCCACATCCCCAGCCCAGAAGTCACAGTCATTTCATTGGTGATAAAACTTTCCCCAGATCAACAAAAATTAATGCCAAAAAGCATAAAACTTGAGGATTTAGTAAGTGTTAGAGAAAATAATGTTTGGAGAGGGAAGACATTGGTTAGCTTGTTGCCATAATATTGCTGCATAACAGTCACAAAACCTGAACAGCATGCAATAACAAACACTGGTTTCTTGCTCAGAAGTTTGCAGATTGCCCAAAGTGACTTTTGCTCTATTCCATATTGGCTGGGGTGATGTTGCATCATTCTGTGGGTTACCTCCAGAGCTCTCTGCTCCAAGTCTCTTATCATCGTCTTCTAATCTGGGAGCTAACTGGTGATGACAGATGTGCAGGTGAACAGAGCCAACTGCACCAACACATTTCCAGCCCCTGAGTTCATCACTCAGCCAGGACAAGTTCCATAGCCAAACTCGGAGTGAAGTAGTTGGCAAAATATTGAAAACTGCAAAAGTGACAACTGTCAAGGGTATAGGGAGAGAAGAATTGAGCTGGAAAATTCAAGCTCCTGAGGCAGGAAAATTCACAGTATTTGGAAAGACAAACATGTTTCTAGCTATAGAAAGACTGTCTCCCGTAGTAGACCTACAAATTTACTTTGACAATATTCCTGCTGGAGTCAGGTTTTCAATTCTGGATGTCTCAGTCTGTTTTCTGTTGCTGTAAGTGAACACCACAGACTGGGTAATTTTACAAAAAAATAAAGTTCTATTCAGATCATGGTTCTAGAGGCTGGGAGGTCCAAGATCAAGGAGCCACACCTGGTGAGGGACTCTGCAGAGACCTAAGGTGGCCCAGGGCATCACATAGTGAGAAGGCTGCCTAAAAGAGACAAAGCCAAACTGATTTTTATAACACACCCACTCTGGAGAAAAACCATAGCCCATGAACCCATCACTTCATTAATGGATCATCTGTGAGGGTAGAGACCTCACGATGTCATCACCTCTTAAAGGTCACTCCTGGTGCCACCTCTCACTGCCTCACAATGGGGATTGAATTTCAACCTGAGTCTGGGTGGGGACATTCAAACCCTGATTATGGTACTTCTAGTGAATATTTGTGAAGACCTTATTTTTATAATGTGTATTTGTTGAACCAAATTTATAAACTTCCTGATAAAATTAGAAAAGAACTACTGGGGATCCTGGGGTCTGGTGATGATCACTTTGAAGTTCCATAGGCAGGGTGGGGAGCTGTCCCGTTCCTCACGACTAAAACACTCAGGGTCACGCCAGGGGAACCAGGCTGTACAAAATAACCACATAAGAGACAGAGACACCTTTTTCTTTGGGGTCCTGTGTTGGCTCCTCTGACCTTAAGGGTCTGCAGAAAGAGAGCAAGAGAGCGCGTGCTGAACCCTTTTATTGAGGAGAAGCCATTCAAATGAGGCAGGGGGTCAGGTTTCAGGGGGTTGAGTCTAGCTTCCTGATGTCTGCTGTCAGCAGGTTGACTGACATCTAGGAAGGCCACTCCCAAAGGCAGAGCAAGGAAAGGAACACACAAAGTGTTTCCATGGAACATTCTATCCCAAACAGGGCAAGGGGTAATATCACAAAGGAACAGGTGAGTGTAGCTCAATCCATAGGGTGACAGGCCTACGTCTGAAGACATGTCCTCAACATCCAGGACCGGTGCAATGTGTGTGTGTCTTTTCTGAGCTGCTGTCTGCGAGATTTTCTCACTCCTTTGTTGGTTCCCAGCTCGTCAAGTGCCAGCTGAAAATGTCAAAGTGATTATTATTATTTCTCGTGGGGGGGGGTGCATTTGTATGATAATAGCAGGATGTTAGAAGCCTAAGGAAGCATTCAGGGGTAAAACACTAATGATGGAAGATCAGGCAGCCTAAAAATAAAGTGAACGATTCCTCCTCCAAAGATGAGGGCTTTTTATAGCATTTGAAGCACTTCTACATAATAGGCTGAACCACAATGACAGTTTCACTTGATTTAACACATTACACTATTTCGATTCTCTACAGCAATGTTTAGACATAGGCAGGAAACAGGTGGAGAGGAAATGACTTGCTCCAGATCACACGGTAATGGCAAGAGTTAAGTCTAGAATCCAAGTCTTCAAAAACATTCAATTCCCCCCCCCCATCACACAGGTTGTGGCAGAATTATTTGAGAACATTCTTTACTCTGTGTCCACCCCAGCCCTGTCCCCCATTCTCTCTTTCACACATACACACACCCCTCTCCTCCTTATTGTCTCACTACTGCTCCTTTACCATCTTTGTGGCCTGGCCCCATTCCCTTCTAACCCATTAGTCTTCCCATCACCTTAAAAGACTGTTTTGTGTCCCCTGCCATCCTCCCCCTTGAGCTACTGCTTAATTTGTCTGCTTCCTTTATCCTGAGCCCACTGTGATGGCTGGACTCCCTTATAATACGCCTAAAGCTTTTGCTCCAGCCTCAGCCCCGAAGACATTAAATAATTAACTTCTATCACTCCCCTTTATCTCTGCATCACCCAAAATAGCTAGTGGCATTTCCTCTGCATAAATAGAAAGCAGAAAGGTCAATTGGAGTTTGTGAAACGTGTGTGTGTGTGTGTGTGTGTGTGCGCGTGTACGCGCATGTGTATGTGTGTGCATTTTCTTTAATAAAGCAGCAAGGCTATCCCCTGATACCTTTATCTGTTTCATACTAAGCAACTTCCTATTTCTTTGATTTAGTTATTAATTCCCACATTGAAGTGGCCTCAAATTAAGACTGGATATAGCTAAAAGAGAAAGAATTTTCCAAGTAGTAATGATAAGGAGATATATTCTTCAAGTCATGTTAAGTTTTGCTCCCAACTCCCATTTCAGTAAACCAAAGGAAGGATAAACTTAAGTAAGCTTCTCTTATAAGAAATGATTATCCTGACTGATATTTCCCCAGCTCTCTTTTCTTATAAGCCTGATGTGGTATACAACACAAATCTCTGAAGGGTAAGATATTTTGTTTGTTCCTGTCTCCTTAGAAACAGATTTTAAAATGCAGAGCATTATTATCTGAGCATGTTAATCTGTTTGTGGAAGATGGTAGAGACTGAAATTTCTGACAATTTCCTTGTCAGACCCAGCAACTTGTACAAGCCTTCTTCTGCTCTAATGTTGTAAAAACCATCAGCAGAAAGACTTAGAAACTTTTTATTAACTTAAATTCTACTGTTGTCCCCCTTGTTCCAGACCTATCTGCAATCCATTTGGTCATAAAAGGCCAAAGAGGCTCCGGAGTGCTCTTCTTGGGTTGAGGTCTCTTTCCTATTAGCACGTGTGGTGGCTTGCGCCAATAATCCTAGCAGCTCAGGTGGCTGAGGCGGGAGGATTGCTAGTTCAAAGCCAGCCTCAGCAATGGTAAAGTGTTCAGCAACTCAGTGAGACCCTGTCTCTAAATAAAATACAAAATAGGACTGGGGATGTGGTCCAGTGGTCGAGTGCTCCTGAGTTCAATCCCCAGTACCCACCACCCATTGAGAAAAGTTCACATGTGCTTTCTCCTCTCCTCTCTACTAAGTAATAACTATTATTTGAAAGTAGTGTCACATTTAACAAGATACTTTTACATAAGGAAAAGATAAAATAGGTGATTTTGTAACAATGGAATATATATTTATTATGAATAGAAATCTTCAGTTCTCCACAGATGAGTCTGGGGAGTAAATCCCAGAAGGGAATTGCTTTTTGTATTTTAATCCAGGTTTTTGTATTCATGTACATCTTGCTTGCTGGTCATGTAAGGGAAACATGGACCAAAAACGGGTGCTCAGCAAAATGAAGAGAAAGCAAAGTGGGAGAGCAAAGAAACCTTTCTGAGGAGCTGTCATCTGAGCAGAGACCCTCATGAAAAAAGGGAAATACAGGGGTAAGGGAATTTGGGCCCCAAAGCTAAAACATGTTGGGGAAATAGCAAGAAGGCTAGAATCACTAGTGTCAGGAGAAAAAAAGGTGAAAAGGAAGGTGAGATATAAAATCAAGTAACAGTAAATAATAAAAAAATAATAATTGGGGAGAGAAAGGCCTGTCTGACTCCTGGGCAGCCCAGCTTGTCAGAGAGGCCAGTGTCCAACAGCTCTCCCAAGCAAGCTGGTCACAGTTCACTGAGACTAAAGGCAGCCAGGCCTGAGCTCTGTCCTCCAACTAGAGATGGCAAAGAGCAGCTGGCTTCTCCTCGGCCATCACTGGGACCATCCAACCCTCATGGGAGCCCTGAGGCACGCATGAGGGAAATCCTTTACAGGATGCCAAGATTGATCTGTAAGCTTATCTCAGGACAGAGATCAAACAACACATAGGACCTCTGACTCCCAGAACAGGCAGCCATGCTCACTACTCCTAAAGGAGTCATTAAAGAATGGAAGTTAAAGATGGGAGCTCCAGTTATGTGCCCATTTCCCATAATAAAGTCCAGCTTATACAGTTCATGGATTTTCACAGAAATTTGTCTACTTGAACTTCTGCTTGTTTGTCATGGTTCCTTAGTGAGGGTCCTGGAGAGTGGGTTCTTTCCTCATTGTGGTCAGTAACTGTTCCTCAAAATAGAGAAGCTGGTCAACTTCAAAGCAGTCACTGGCCCGAGGGACCACTTTTTCGAGACACTCCCGGATCTCTGTTTCACTGGCATTCTGATGCCTTGCTCTCTTGAGGTAATTGTAGACCTCCTCAAATACTTGTGTTCCCAGCTTCTGCATGGCCAATCTGCCAAAAAAAAAAAAAAATAGAAATTATTATAAAGAGTTATCCATGGAGATGGCCTGCAAAAAAATGTGGTTTTGAAATTTTTGATTATATAAATAACATTGTCATCCTGGGATTTAGAAAAAAGAAAAGTAAGATACAATGTCACCCTAAACATTCAAAACTATTCAATGAAGAATCCTTGAATGTCCGTTATGTTCCAAGTAAACTTCCAGGAATTGTGTATATAGCAGTAGATAATTTAGGTAAATTTTTGCCTTCATGTGTGTATCTAAACACACACACAAACACACACACACACAAAAAGACCCAACTATATGCTGCCTCCAAGAGACTCATCTCATAGGAAAAGACATCCATAGACTGAAGGTGAAAGTTTGGGAAAAATCATACCACTCACATAGACTGCAGAAGCAAACAGGGGTTTCCATCCTTATATCAAATAAAGTAGACTTCAAGCCAAAGTTAAACAAAAGAAATAAAGAAGGAGATTTCACACTGCTTCAGGGAACCATTCATCAACAAGACTTAACAATAATAAATTTATATTCCCCAAACAATGAAGCATCTATATTTATCAAACAAATCTTCTCAAGTTCAAGAGTCAAATAGACGACAATACAATAATTCTGGATGATTTTTAACACACCTCTTTCACCAGTGGATAGATCTTTCATACAAAATCTAAACAAAGAAAACTATAGAACTCAATAATATAATTAATAATGTAGCTTAACTGACATATATAGAATATTCATCCTTCAACGAGTGAATACACTTTCTTCTCAGCAGCACATGGATCCTTCTCTAAAATAGACCATATATTATGCCACAAAGCAACTCTTAGCAAATACAAAAAAGTAGAGATACTACCCTGTATTCTAGCAGGTCATAATGGAATGAAATTAGAAATCAATGATAAAATAAAAATAAAAGCTACTCCAACACCTGGAGACTAAATAATATGCTACTGAATAAACAATGGATTGCAAAATACATCAAGGAAGAGATTAAAAAATTCTGAGAGGTGAATGAGAACATAGATACAACATATCAAAATCTCTGGCCACTATGAAGGAGTACTAAGAGGAAAGTTCATTGCATGGAGTTCATTACTTAAAAGAAGAAAAAGCCAACAATAAATGACTTAATAATACATCTCAAAGTCCTAGAAAAAGAAGAACAAATCAACACAAAGGTGGTAGAAGACAGGAACTAATTAAAATCAAAGCTGAAATCAATGATATTTAAACAAAAGAAAAAATTGAAAAAACAAAAGTTGGTTCTTTGAAAAAATAAATAAAATTGACAAACCCTTAGCCATGCTAATGAAGAGAAGGAGAGAGAAAATTCAAATTATTAACCTACATGACGAAAAAGGAAATATCACAACAGACACTACAGAAATACAGAAGATAATTAGAAATTATTTTGAAAACTTGCACTCCAATAAAATAGAAAATGTTGAAGGCATCGACAAATTTCTAGTCATATGATTTGCCCAAATAGAATCAGGATGATATACACAATATAAATAGATCAATTTCAAACGATGAAATAGAAGATGCCATCAGAAGTCTACCAACCAATAAAAGCCCAGGACCAGATGGATACACAGCCAAGTTCTACAAGACCTTTAATGAAAAGCTAATACCAAGACTCTTCAATTTATTTCATGAAATAGAAAAAAGGGGAGCATTTCCAAACTCATTCCATGAGGCCAATATCACCCTGATTCAAAAAACCAGGCAAAGACACATCAAAGAAAGAAAATTTCAGATCAATATCTCTAATGAACATAGATGCAAAAGTTCTCAATAAAATTCTGGAAAATTGCATACAAAAACATATAAATAAGATAGTGCACCATGATCAAGTGGGGTTCATCCCAGGGATGCAAGGTTGGTTCAACATTTGGAAATCAATAAATGTAATTCATCACATCAATAGACTTAAAGATAAGAACCATATGATCATCTCAATAGATGCAGAAAAAGCATTCAACAAAACGAAGCACTCCTTCATGTTCAAAACACTAGAAAAACTAGGGATAAAAGGAACATATCATAAAAAAAGGAACATATTTCAACATTTTAAAAGCCATCTATGCTAAGTCCCAGGCCAATATCAATCTAAATGGAGAAAAATTGAAAGAATTCCCTCTAAAAACTGGAACAAGACAGGGATGCCCTCTTTCACCACTTCTATTTAACATGGTTCTTGAAACACTGGCCAGAGCAGTTAGACTGATGAAAGAAATTAAAGGGATATGGTTAGGAAAAGAAGAACTCAAATCAGCACTATTTGCTGATGATATGATTCTATACCTAGAAGACCCAAAAAATTCCACCACAAAATTTTTTAGAACTAGTAAATAAATTTAGCAAAGTAGCAGGATATAAAATCAACACCCATAAATCAAAGGCATTTCTGTATATCAATGACAATTCCTCTGAAAGGAAAACTACTCCATTTACAATAGCCTCAAAAAAAAAAATACTTGGGAATCAACTTGATGAACATGAAAACTACAGAATGCTAAAGGAAGAAATTAAAGAAGACCTTAGAAGATGGAAAGAAATCCCTTGTTCTTGGATAGGCAGAATTAATATTGTCAAAATAACTATTACCAAAAGCACTGTACAAATTTAATATAATTCCAATCAAAATACTAATGACATCCCTCATAGAAATAGTAAAAGCAGCCATGAAATTCCTCTGGAAAAATAAGAGACCCAGAATAGCTAAAAGCAATCCTTAGTAAGAAGAGTGAAGCTGGTGGCATCACTATACCAGACCTTAAACTGTACTATAGAGAAATAGTAACAAAAACAGCATGGTATTGGCACCAAAATAGACTGGTAGACAAATGGTATATAACAGAAGACACAGAGACTAACCCACATAATTACAGTTATCTTATATTAGACAGCCACCAAAACATACATTGGAGAAAAGATAGCCTCTTCAACCAATAGTGCTGGGAACACTGGAAATCCATATGCAACAAAATGAAATTAAACCCCTATCTCTCACCATGTAAAAAACTTAACTCAAAGTGGATCAAGGACCTGGGAATCAAACCAGAGACAACGAATCTAATAGAAGAAAAAGTTGGCCCAGATCTCCATCAATAGAGCACTAATCTCCAGGATATATAAATAACTCAAAAATCTTAACACCAAAAACAAATAATCCAATCAATAAATGGGCCAAGGAATTGAACAGACACTTCTCAGAAGATGATATACAATCAATCAATAAATATATGAGAAAATGTTCAACATCTCTATCAATTAGATAAATTGAAATTAAACTACTCTAAGATATTATCTCATTCCAGTCAGAATGGCAGCTATTAGGAAGACAAACAATAATTAGTGTTGGCGAGGATGTGGGGAAAAAGGTACACTCATACATTGCTGGTGGGACTGCAAATTAGTGCAGCCAATATGGAAAGCAGTATGGAGATTCCTTGGAAAGCTGAGAATGGAATTTGACCCAGCTATCCCTTTCCTTGGAATATACCCAAAAAGCATACTACAGGGACACAGCCACATCAATGTTTATAGCAGCACAATTCACAATAGCTAAACTGTGGAACCAACCTAGATGCCCTTCAGTAGATGAATGGATAAAGAAACTGGGGTATATATACACAATGGAATATTATTCAGCATTAAAAGAGAATAAAATTATAGCATTTGCAGGTAAATGGAGGGGGCTGAAGAATATAATGTTAAGTAAAGTTAGCCAATCCCAAAAAACCAAATGCCGAATGTTTTCTCTGATTTAAGGATGCTGATTCATAATGTGGTGGTGGGGGCATGGGAAGATTAGTTGAACTCTAGGTAGGGCAAAGGGGAGGGATGGGAGAGTAGGGAGCATGGGGGTAGGAAAGACAGTGGAATGAGATGGGCATCATTACCCTACGTACCTGTATAAAGACACGAATGGTGTGACTCTGCTTTGTGTACAACCAGAGATATGAAAATGTGTGTTCTATATGCGTTATATGAATTGTAATGCATTCTGCCATCACATATAAAAAAGTAAAGTAAAACAAATGAGGGGGAGAAGAGATGCTTTATTAATTACTCATCAGCCAGTTTTCAACCCACTTTACCTTTCCAATCTCATGTAATCTTCATAATGGATTTATGAGGGGAGACGTTCTTTTTAATCCCTATTTTACAGATGAAGATCTGAGGCTTAACTCAGTGGCATTCAAGTTAGTGAATTTTTTGTACAGTCTTCAAACTATAAAAATTCGTCATTTTTAATGGCTCCATAATGTTCTACTGAGTTAATGTGTGAACATTTACCTAATTATTTCTACATTAAATATTTAGTTTTTTTCTACCCTTTCACTATAACAGTGTGTGAACATTTGGGGCTTATAGATTATTCATTTAAGTGAATATTTTCTGGCATCAGATTTTTAGGAGTGTTTTACATGGCTATATTCACTCTGTAAATTCATATTTATATTTATGGTTTCTGTATATATGTTGTGCTTGATTAAAAGAACGTGGGCTGGTCACAGCAGCACACACCTGTAATCCAGAGACCTGGGAGGCTGAGAGTTCAAGACTGATCTGAGACAAAGTGAGATCTGTCTCAAAAACAAAGTGAAAATTTTGTAGGAATGGAATTATTACATCAAAATGTATAAACACTTTTATGACTTTAACCTTAAAGAAATATTTTTCTATTCATTCAGTGGATTTGGTAAAAAGAAAATGTCTTTTTATTTTCTCTTCAAAAATGTTAAAGCATCAATGCTAACCAGCAATGATGGACGTTGACAATAACATTGAAGGCGTTAGAGATTTTCTCACTTATTTTATGAGTTTTTATTGTTTGGGTGGTACACCCAAATGTAGATCTCAGAACTCCAAGTTCTGGGGAGACCAGCAGCCCTAAGACCTCCTGTTATCTAGCCTGAGTGGTTTACTTTTATCATGAGACTTTCAGGACTGATCCTAACATTCCTGACATCCCTGGTCACCTCAGACCATACCAGAAATCCAAGCCTTCATTTTGCTGACACTTATCAGACCCTGGCCCTGCCCCTCTCATTCACTGATAACTTCAGCAAGGAGCCCACTGTCTTCCTCCCACCTCCCACTCCTGTTGCCACTCTTGACCTCAGTGTTCCTGGTCTCTCTAGTTTTGGACTACCTGACCTCCAATGACCACTTCCTCTACCTAGCTCGGTTGCCCTTTCTCAGGATGAGACCCTTGAATTCATCAGCCTGAATGACACGTGGCCTGGGATTTCTATCTTTTTACTCTCTGATTATTTCTCTATACCCTCCCTCCTACCATACTTATTCCAGCCACTTTTTACTTCATAGTGACCTTCAGTCCTTTGACCCTACCACCATGATAACAGCCACTCCTCCTTCCCTTTATACCCTCACTTCTCACCTTCCCCCACTTAAATTTAATGGTTGCTTGATGATCTCATACCCTCATTTTTGCCTGGAAAAGTCCTAATGGTAAAACCTAATCATACATGGACCCATGACTGTACCCAACAAAATATTTCTGGAGAAAAGTATCCAATTGTGCCAACAAGTCTCATTTAAGTTGATGAGCACGATTCACAATGGTGCTTGGTACTGCCCAGTGATCCTACTATACTTCTCTAGTATGCCTTTGTTCTTATCCAAAACGACTATTTCATACCTTCTGCATTATTCTTAAGCTTGCTCAGCCCTCACCTTTGTTCTCACTTGATGATTTTATCTCATATCTCCCTGAGAAAATAGAAGTGATCACATAAATATTCCCTTATCTTCTCAGCACCCAAACTACAGTAACCACGTACTTGGTTTCTTCTCCTGTCCCTAATGGATAGACTATTCCTGCTTCTATCAGAGACTGAACCTACCTGAGAGCTCTGGATCCTGGCCTCTGTCACCATCTCTGTGACTTTCCCTGGTGCAGTTATCTTCTTTCTTTCTCTCATCATTTCTTTCTACCTCTATGGATCATTCTTTTCAAGAGACCACTGTAACCTATTCCAAATAAAAAAACCTCCCTTAACCTTCACATTCCTCCCCATTTTTCTTCTGTTTCCTTTGGTGATATAGCCAGGATTTTCTCCTGTCACGTTGGTTGTTTCTTTATAAACTCCTCTGCTGATTCCTCTTCCTCCTATCCTGGATCTCTGCATTTAGTAGTACCCCTAGGCTTAGTCCTAGACCCCCTTTGTCCTCTGTTTTCAGGCTGCCTAAGTGAAAAGTCCCTCCCACCTAGTCCCAGATCTTTAACATTGTTCATATGCTGAGGATTTTACCTGATATGTTTTGTCTGATATGTGCCCTGTGCCTCCACCCTGCCTTTCACTTAGAACTCCAGGCTTGTGAACTAATTGCCCACTTTTTGTCCCCAGTTGCTAGTCTAATAGGTATCTCATGTGATTTCAGCATGGCTAAAAGAGAGTCTTAATTACCTCCTCTCTCCCTCTAAAATATATGCTGGTTTTATGATATTTCCTAGCTTAAATGACACCAGTATCTATCCAATTTTGTAAGTCAAGTTATTCTTTTTTCCATATTTTTATTGGTATGTTATAACTGTACATAATGGTGGGGACTCATTGTTACATATTTGTACCTGCACACAGTATAAGCAATATAATTTGGCCAATATTGCTCCCCAGTATTTTCCTTCCCCCTACTTCTTCCCTCTAGTGTGTTTCTTTTACTCTATTGATTGCCTTTCAATTTTCAGAAATTTCCTTCTCCTCTTTCTTTTCTATCTTCAACACATCAGATAAAACATATGAACTTTGACTTTCTTAGTTTGGTTTATTTCACTTTACATAATGTTCTCAAGTTTTATCCATTTTCCTTCAAGTGGCATAATTTCATTCTTCTTGATGGCTAAATAAAACTCTGTTATGTATATATACCACATTTTCTTTCTTCATTTATCCATTGATGAATACTTAGGTTGGTTCCATAGTTGGCTATTGCAAATTATGAAATTTGGCTATAAACATGGGTATGTATGTATTGCTATAGTGTGCTGACTTTAATTGTTTAAGATAAATACCAAAAAGTGGTTTAGCTGGATCAGTTATTCTGTTTTTTTTTTTTTAATTTTATATCTTTTTACTTATTTATGTTGTCTTTCTTTTTCTTTTTCTTTTTTTAATGGTCCTGGGACCAAACCCAGGGTCTCATACATGGTAGTCAGGCATTCTACCACCAAATTATATCCATCACCCATATTTCTTTTTAAACATAGTCTATATTTAAGATGTACAACATGATGATTTTTTAGTGGGGATATCAGAGATTGAACTCAGGGGCACTTGACCACTTAGCTGTATCCCCAGCCCTATTTTGTATTTATTTAGAGACAGGGTCTACTGAGTTGCTTAGCACCTTGCTTTTGCTGAAGCTGGCTTTGAATTTGTCATCCTCCTGCCTTGGTCTCCTGAGCTGCTGGGATTACAGGCACCAGGTGATAATTTTTCTTTCCTGCAGTACTGGGGAATGGAACCCAGGATCCTTCACATGCTAGGCAAGTGCTCTACCACTAAAATACATCCTTAGCCCCCATGATATCTTGATATACTTAACTTTCTATACCTTTATTTCTCACATTAATCTCATAGGGATGAGCCAGACTTCTTGTATTCCACAAACTGATGAAGAAACAGTTTTTATTTTAAATTTTTAATTCATCATGGACTGATACATGAATCTACTGTCCATAATAGGTAGTCTGTGCCTCATTCAGACTTTTCTGAGGAATCCAGGAGGGAATCAACAGTGGAAATCTGTGAGTCAGTTTGGCAGGTAAATAGGACACAGACAGATGAAGGTGAGAAGCACATAAACATGATGCTTAAAGAAGCCTTAGTATTTGACTTAGTAGTTGTGATTTTTTTCATTTTATGATGATACAAAATGATATGTGTACAGTTGAAACTATACTTCAAATTTTGAATTTTAATTTCCTATGCTAATGATAGGCAGTATGATTTCTCTTGTGATGCTGGGCAGCAGCAATGAGCTGCATCTCCCAGTTAGTTATGTACTCATGAAAGTGATCAATTTATACTCTGCTGTGTGCTACATTGCCAGTGGTTTTTGGATATGGGTGTTCAACAAATTATACAAGATATAAACACTTGATTATAATAGTGAGCTTTATATTAGATGATTTTGCATAAATGCAGGCTAATAAGAGTATTCTGAGTGTTTAAGGTAGACTAGGGTAAGTTGGAACATTGAGCATGTCAGGTATTAAACACATTTTTGACTCGAGATATTTTTAACTTAGTATAGCTTTATCAGGACATAACCCCACTATAGGTCAAGGAGCATCTGTAGTCATGTCACCTATCGGTGATAAGGGAGTCCAAGAAAGTGCCCTTTGCAACTGTAACAACTAACAGTTTTTTTGAACTTTCTCTAAATGCCAGGGCTTATACCGATTTACCTCCTCATATCATCCATTAAATCTGCATAACCCTGTGAATAGATATTATTGATATTCTCATTTTTAGATGAGAAAATTGAGATACAAAGAGGGTAAATAACTTTTCCATTGCCACAGTCTGAGGTGATGGTTTGAGAATTTGAATCTCAGTAGTTTCACTCCACGGCTTATTCTTTTCATCAGCGTGATATGGAATTTGGATCAAGGAGACTGAGGTTGAATCTTTGCTCTGCCCTACATTCACTATGTGATCTTGGGCCAGTTACTTAATACTATAATCTGAATGTTGGTATCTCCTCAAAATTCATTTGCTAAAACTAAATTCCCAGTGTGATAGGCTTAAGAGGTGAAGCTTTTGGAGAAGTGATTAAATCCTGAGGACTCTGCAATGCATGGGCTTACTCTATAAAAGAAATTGCAAGGTGTGTCTGGCCCTTCCACCATATGAGGACACAGATGGTGACATCTATGAGGAAAAGGTCCCTCTAGACACTGAATCTGCTGGTGCCTCGATCTTATACTTCCAGCCTCCAGAACTGTGAGCAATAAATTTTTGTTGTTTTTAAGTTTCCCTGTCTCCAATATTTTATTATTAGCAGGAACAAACTAACACATTTAACCTGAGCCTGAGGCTTTTCATTTTTAAGGGGATTTACACACACACACACACACACACAGCAGAGAATTTGCCACCAGACACTCAATAGCTATTGCTTTATTATTGTGGACATTATTGTTGCTTTCCCCATAGTGAGTGGCACAGCACTATTATTTACATTTAACTGGAAACCTCAATTTTATAGTTTCATCCTTGGCTAAGTAATTATTTTAAATAATTTTTAAATTTTCTGTAGATGAATTTGGAAAGCATAAAAACACAAGGAGGTCAGTAGCACAGTAGTAATAGTAAAAACATGTAATTAAATAGAAATAATCACGAAAGTTTAGCAGAAAACATAAAGAGAACACATAGATTATTCTTCACACATAGTTTAAGAAAACTCTGAAAATGATTTTATATACTATATGAGATCCTTTAGCATGAAATATGTACGAGTCACTGCAGGAAAGTATTGGTGCAGTGCAATGCCCCTTTAACACTGCCATTTCAACAACCATCGGGGACTAACAAGCATCAGGGATCTTCATTAAGGATGACTTCATACCTTTTCTCTCCTCCTCTAGTGTTTTAAATGGCTTTGCATGAATCAGCTGGGTGAAGACAGAATGGCTCTCTCCACAGAGTCAGACAACTGTGCTAGTTGATGCTTTAGTAGCATGCACTGTGCCCAGATGGGGGCATGTGACTTTAAGGAACCTTTCTGTCAATGGTGCATCCCTTCTGCTCTGTCTACCCTGGGCAGGTTCTTGAGTTCAAGTGTTGGTTTGGTATCTTGTTAAAGCCAACCATTCCAGAAAAGATTCTTTTATTTGTGACCTAAATTCCCTCTATTACATAATCACAATAAATGAAGATGGATTAGACTCACTGACTAAAAAATAAAACTGAACTAGGTGCTGTTTATAAAAGGCACACCTAAAACATAAGGTCATGAAAAGATTGAAATTAAAAAAGAAAAAACTATCAGGTAAACAATAGCCAAAGGAAATGTGAAGGAGCCATACTAATATGAGACAAGTAGATTTTAAATTTAAAAAAAATTAAAGAAAATATTATTAGGGATAAAGAAAGTTATTACATAATGCAACAGTTCAATTCACAAGGAAAAAATTAAAATTTTAAACTAGAATATATCAAATAACATAGAATCAAAGTATGTAAAGCACACAGAGAGAAATTATCAGATACATCTTCATAATATAGAATTTCAATATGCCTTGCTCAGTTATTGATAGGTGAAGCGTTCAAAATATTAGTAGTTCTTAGAATATCTGAGTAACATACTAAATAAGCTGAACTTAATATACATAGAGCCAACCCCCACACCAACTAGGAACACACATTCTTCTCTGTCTCTTATGCGACATTTGCAAAACTGACCATGTGCTAGACAATTCAAGTTTCAACACATGAAATACAATTGTTAGAAATATTTAATAAAAATACAGACTAAACATTTACACGTGTGAATAAATTTTAAAACATTTTTAAATAAATTAAAGGGTCAAAGAAGAAATTGGTCATGCCATAAACAAACTCATTTCAGGCTAATAAGACAGTGAGAGGTGCCCCCACACTGCAATGCATGGTGTAGATTGATTTTTACACTGGGAACACACATGTAGTATTCTGCAAATATATTTGAATATTTAAATATTTGGGGATTCATAATATAGAAGATTCTATTTAAGAGGACTCTTGCTGCTGGTATGATTTGAGAAGTGAGGACAATGTTCTCTGTGCAGTTCAAATTATAGAAGGAACTCTAAGTTTCCTCAGAGAGAGGATTGGGGTTGGGGATGGGGCCAAGGGATGATCCCTTTAGTTAACTGGATCTCTCAGGTAAAAAGAGCTAACTTTTTCATTTTTTTTCTCATCTATTTATTTCCTCTTTTAATTTTTTTCATCTTGTTCAAGAATAAAAATCTTTAAAGTTTTTTTAGGAACTCTTAAATATCATTTTAGGCCAGGTTAATGGCCCAAGCCTGTAATCCCAAGTGGGTCAGGAGGCTAAGGAGGAGGATCACGAGTTCTAAGCCAAGTCTCGGCAACTTAGCTGCTTAGCAACTCAGTGAGACCCTGTTTCTAAATAAATTATAAAAAAGGACTGGGGATGTGGCTCTGTGGTTAAGTGCCCCTGAGTTCAATCCCTGGTACAAAAAAAAAAAAAAAAAAAAAAAAAAAAAA
>NW_026000240.1:31690273-31692735 GCF_001458135.2 Marmota marmota marmota
AAAAAAAAAAAAAAAAAAAAAAAAAAAAAAAAGGCAGAAAGGAAAAAAAAAAATGGATGTGTGTGTAAATATATACAAAAAGATGTGTGTGTGTGTGTGTGTGTGTGTGTATATATATATATACATATAATATTATATACATATAATTTTAGTCCAAATGCTTCATTTATAGGTTAAGTGCTTTGTCCAAGGTTGAACAAGCAGTTGGAGACAAATAGGAGCCCAGATCCTGGGTTATATACTTTCAGGCCAGGAATCTTTGGGCTGCATAATGTACCTGAACACAGGAGACCTGGAAGAGGGTTTCCCAAGATTCCAAAACTTGCATAGCCTGGGGCAAATCCTGACTATGTGTTTGGCTGGTTCCCAAGCTTTCTTATCTCCATTAAACTCCAAGGGAGCTCTTCCTCCCTCCATTAACATCCCCTAAGTCCAGTGTTTCCTTTTCCATATTTCTTCACTTATATCTTCCCATGCCTGCTTTTCATTTGTAAACATTTTATCACATCTATGCATTTGCCCCATCGATTAATTATTGAGTAACCTGTGTGCCCTTTAATTATTTATCTTTATCTTATTAAATCTGCATTAAAATATCACACTGTACCCCGCAAGTATGTACAATTATTAAATGTCTACCAAAAAAGGTTTTTAAATGTTTTAGGAAATTGAAATATCAGCTACTTTGATTTGATCATTACAGTATATGTATATCAAATTATTACACTATACTCCTTAAATATATACAACTATAAAATAATTAGTGAACTTTAAAAAAAACTTTATTGTTAAGAATATAAACTTCTGGAAAAATCTAAAAAAAAAAAAAAAAAAGAAACTCACTACATAACTAAGAACAACCATTACAACCAGATAATTGACACTGATACATTATTGTCATCTAATACTCTTATCCTGCATGTGGAAACATTCACTTTCCCCAGTTATCCTATAACACTGCCTTTTAGCAGAAGCCTCCAGAATAATCATGAGTCACATTTCCTTGTCATATCTCTTTAGTCTCCTTTAATGATCTTGACTCTTGAAAGTTAAAAGACAGTTGTTTAGTAGAAATGTCCCTCAATTTGTGTTGCATGAGCCCCTAAGATTTTTCCAACTTTTACCCTTAGGTTATCCCCTCTTATCTATCTTTCAATCTCTATTTAGATATAAGCCTAAAAGGCAATTTTAGGAATTGAGATTCCCGTTACCTTGGGGTATTCTTAGAGTGCTCCATGTATACTAGTTCAAGTTTCTCCCTTGAACTGGGTTCACAAAACAAAAGCCCTAGTAGTAAGAAGAGTAGGATCTTGTTGCATCTCCACAGTTAACTAGTGATTCTTCCATACAGCTCTATACCTGTGGTACTGTAAGGAATAGGACTTCTCTTCAGGAAAGGAAGATGTTTGGGAGGTAAGATTCCAGCTCAAGAAAACATGTCCTGACCCAAATAGTTCCCTGCACACCCTGTCACACTGCATGAATACCACCACCGAAGGGCACACTCAGAGCAAAAGGGATTGCTTCTCGAAGTATCTATTTGTTTCTGAGTACAAGGTTCAGGGGCTACAGAGCTGAGCATGGTGGAAGGAAACTGAAACCCATCAGAAACTCTACGTGCTGGCTGGGATTCTGCCATTGACTTTCTGGATGTACCACGTTCAGAGCCTTAGTTACTTCATTGGCAACTTAGAATAAAAGACTCAGAGACTTCTTTCAGCTCCAAATGTTCAGATTCTAATTATGGGTGAGAGCTTGGGAAGATATTCTTTGTTTAGAGGTGATCTGTAAATATTTGTTGAAATAGAAATAGAAAAAATAAACTATTCAAATGCCTCAAACTAGACATTCTATAAGCCCAAAATTTTACACTTTCTTACAATATCAGAAGAAGGAAAGTCTTTTAAATTACTTGTGATCAGATGAACTGTTATTACTCTGGAAAAGAATGGTAAAAGGGAAGGATACCTGATGTTCTTAAGGGTTTTTAAGTAACAGGGACTTTTTGTTTTGTTATGTTTTTGTGAAAAAAAATGTGTGTGTGTGTGTGTGTGTGTGTATGAGTGTAATTAAATTTGAGATAAAGTTACATATAACATTTTTCCTTTTGAGTGTTCAGTTCTGAGATAGAGAATGTTCTATTCTTTATCCAGCCCACTAAATTCCCTTGAACTCTTTTAAAGTTAATTCATTTCCTTTCCCCTCGGTGATACTGATCTGTCTTCCATTCCTTTTTTTTTTTCCAGAATATCATATGAATGTAATTATTTAGAATGTCTGTATAACTCAACTTTCCATAACTATATGAAATACCTGACTTATAAAGCAAAGACAGGTTTACTTTGGCTCATATAACAAGGCTCAAGCTCAAAATAAGGTGGCCCCATTGGTTTGGGGCCTCTAGGGAGGCAGCCCATCATGGGGCCAATGCATGTCCGAGCAGGTGGTCACACCTTGAGTCC
>NW_026000240.1:31692865-31707329 GCF_001458135.2 Marmota marmota marmota
GGGGGGGGTGGAGGGGAGAGAGAGAAAGAGGGGAGAGGGAGAGAGGCATAGAGGGAGAGAGGGAGGGAGAGAGAGAAAGGCACAGCACCAAAGACCTAAGGACTTCCTATAAGTTCCCATAAGGCCCAGACCTCCTAATACCATCATTTTTGGAACCAAACCTTTATATAACGGTCCTTTAAAGAACACTCAACCAAACTACAGCAGTAGCTTTTTGAGAACTGGCTTTTTTTACTTGGCATGATTTCTCTGAGATTTATTCAAGCTGTGTGTTTATCACAGTTCATTCCTTGTTATTGCTATATATTGTTATGTATAGTTGTACCACAATTTGTTTATCCATTCACAGTTGGACAACATTTGGGTTGTTTCCAGTTTGGGAAGACTATGAATAAAGTTGCCATATATATTCATATATAAGTCTTGTATGTTCATATATTTTCATTTCACTTGGATAAATACTGAGGATTACAATTATTGGGTTGTATGGTAATTGTATATTTAACTTTCTAAAACATCACCCAACTGTCTTTCAAAGAGGCTGTTCCATTTTACATTGCAACCAGCACTGGATGAGTTCCAGTTCCTTCATATCCTTGCACGAATTTGGTATTTTCTTAAAAACTTTTATGCTAAGTAGTATAAAAGTGCAAAATTATCTACCTTTTAATTTATTTTTATAGACTCATGAGTATGCAATAGAACCCCTACTTTACAGTTGAGGAAACTGAGGCACAGATAGTAAGTAACAACCATAAATGGCACTAGATGGGGAGCAAAAATTGGTTCTTGTTCAAGCTTCGCTCCAAGCTGGCTATGTGGCTTGGTCACTCACCTTTCCAGGCCAGTCACTATCTTCCACCATCAAATTAAGCCATTAATTTCTGGAATAAACTCCCAGTTCATCTATATTATCTATGAATCATTCATAATTTTGATATATTGTTAATAATGTAATACATATAAAGATGGTCTTTATCAACTAAAATTAAAAAAAACAAGTTCTCAAATTTACAAGGTTTTTCTAGGGCATCAGAACATGAAAGGATTTATTAATAAAATGGATGTGTATAGAACTATTCCACCCCAAAAGATGCCTTTCCACAGACACTAGCTTCTATTTCTTTCCATCACTCTAAGAGTGGTGTTTCTCATGGGTTCTGTAAAGAGTTGAACACAAAGTGCAAGTGCAATGCAAATTGACTTCACTAAAACGGTAGTGCAAAATTGAAAAAGATGCAAGATTTCACAGTGATGAACCTCATGTTCAAATATTGTCTGTCATTGATAAGCAAGTCTCTAAGCATTTAATAGTAATTAGCTAACACCTAAAGAACAGAAAAAAAATCAGCAACAATGACAACAGATGCCTCAACAAGACCATTAAACAATTTTCCAAAGCTGATTTTATGATTTTACTATGCTGATTCCTTCCATGTCTACTTAATCTTTTCATGTGGGTGTCCAGGGCTCAAACGCTAGATTTCTTCTGTCCTGTGTCCACATTTACTCTCAAGGTGGTTCATCTAGTCTGAAGGCTTTAAGTGCCTCCCATAAGCTACTGATTCTCAATACAAGAATTTCTCTTTTATCCCCTGAACCCCATCCAGACTCATATCAATTACCCTCTTAATATCTCTGTTTGGATGTCCGGTATCTTATGCTTATCATATCCAATTGCATTTCCAGTCTTTCCTCCAAAATATCCTAAAGTTTCAGCCTTCCTCACTTCTGTTTGCCATCTCCTGCCTTCCAGTTGCTCAGAACAAAATGAGTCATCCTTGACTGCTGTCTTTCTCTGATACTGTTACTCTCATAATCGGTTAAGTTAGTAAGTCCTCTCAGCTCCTCTCCAGGATCTCAATGCTTCTCACCATTTCTAGTACAACTCTGGTCCCAAGTACCATGATCTCTCACCTGACTGCTAGTAGCCTCTCAGGTGGTTCCTTGCTTCTAATCTATCTCCAAGTCCCCAGTCGGAGTGATCTAGATTCTTTCACTCCTTTGCCCAAAATATTTGCACTCCCCATCTCACTCAGTAAAATCAAGGTCCTTTTTGATATGGTCTATAATATCCTGAACAATCTTTAATCATACATCTCCAAACCTATCTCCTCTCTTCTCTTTCCATTCACTCCACCCCAGCTGCCCTGGCTCCTTGCTCTTCCTTTAACACACCAGGCACATTCTACCCCAGGGCTCTCATACCTGTGGCTCCTTCTGACTTAGACTGCTCTTTCTTCCGGTATCCACAAGTATCTCTCCTTCATCTCCTTCAGATCTTCTCAGAGAGATATACTCTGACCACTCTCAAGAACTGTAGCTTTTATCCCCATTTTGTGTAGCTTATTCACCTTCTGCATTTTCTTTTTAGTATTTGTTACTTTCTAGCATGGTCTGCTTTTCCGTCATATTTTATGTTTTGACCATATTCTATGATAATCCACTACAATGTAAGGTCCATGAAGGCAAGGGATATTTTCACTTTTTTTCTTTACTGCCTAGTAAAGTTCATGACACATAGTTAATAATAAATGAATGAATAAATGTCTTGAAAGTCAAATAGGAAGGACATATGGTAATTTCATATAATTTTATTTAAAAATATATATGTCCCTAGTATCTATTGTAAGATTAGTGCATAGTGAAATTTATAACCTAATCTGGAAATATCAGCTCAATTTTATGGTTTTTAGTTGTTGTTTTTAAAGATAAACTTTCCCCAAAGAATGGTTTTCAGTACTTCTTATAATATTTTCATCCCTGCTTCAAGTAGACTGGCTCTATGGGGACCATACAATCATCTTTGGATAAAAATTACCTCTGATATTTCTCTGAGTAGGAAGAAACATGTCTTATTTTAAAAAATTCTATGTGGAAGGAACTATGCTTTTGCCTGTTTTCTCTCACACTTTGCACACCCAGGCAATCTAAGGAGTAATTGAAGTCTGCTAAAGCTTCTGGAAGACCCAGACTGCTCTGCCACCTATGTGAGGTCACCAAGAAGGGCGACTCCAGAGGCCTCACCTCTTGGAGGGGGGTGGCCATGCTGACAGACTGCTGGTGCATTAAATAAGGCCAAGAGTAGCGGCAGAAGAGACCATATCCTTCTGTTCTTAACAGTATTTTAGCTTAACAACAGAAAATGCTTAACCTGCCCCCCTTCCTAGAAACAACAAACAGTTCTCTTCAGGAAGGGGAAGGGACAGTTCCCTCAGTTCTGATGGGCCATAAATTTCAAAGTTCCCTCATCTCTATCCTTTAAAAATAATGACAGGAGTTTCTTTCCTTCCCCTGAAGCTTATTTAACTTGCCCACTTGTTCTCTGCCTAGAATTCCCCAATAATAGTGACATATCTATTGCTGTTTCCAGATTAATTAAAGACTTGAGGGATGTAAAACTAAAAGCAAAACCAATTTTTTTTCAGGACTTCTCTGCACTAGACTTGAAGCTCCTTGCACAATTAGCATGTTTCTTAGTCATCTTTGTACTCTGTACTATCCTGGCACAAAATAGCCCCAAATCATTCATTCAGCAAAATTTTAATAAGCATTTAGTATGTGTCAAGTACTGGGGATACAGCTACACACCTCTGACCTCTGAGAGTTCACACTAAACAAGTAAACCAATCAGATCATTTCAGATTTTTTTCCAATGCTGCAAAGAACATAAATCAGGGAAAACAAAGAGAGCAGTACTACTGAGAAGAGAGAGTCTGGAACCCCGATCAAGAGTGGAAGCACAAAAGATATTTCTAGGGGATTTGGCAAACACCCCTTTTCTGCTAGGCCTTAGAATTTGAACAAACTCCTTCATCTTCTTGGCTGACTGTAATACAGAGGAAGCAAGGGCTGCTTCTGGCATTCACGGGATGCAGCAAGGGTCCAAATGGAGGCTCACATATGTCTAAATAACTACAAGTTTTGAGTCAAGCTAACAAACTATTATATAAAATATAATCTACCCTGTTAGTATGATAAATCAACTTTAAAATACCTAGAAGCCTAGGTTTCCATTCAAGATTTTCAGACCCTTCAGAGTTCTGCATCCAAATGTGGCAGAGTTGGGACAGAGTCGTACAAGCCAGCCTCTGGGCACTGACCCCTAGCTTTTGGCCTGCTCCCTTCTCTTCCCAACCTGGCTTCATTTCCTATTGTGAGGAAGTTCTTGCCCATACACATGATGCCCCAGCCCCTATGTTCCAGATCCATCCGTATCTTCTGCAAATGGCTATGGGCTTAGGGACCTGTAAACTGACAGCACAGACAACCTGTGGGAGGAAGGACTCGAAGCAGAGGCTTACAGATGCTGAAAATGGATTTGGGAGCATTGGGCAGAAAATTGCAGAGCCTAAGTAAGCAGGGTGTCTTAGTCTACCTGTGCTGCTATTAAAAAAATACCACAGACAAGGGCTACTTATTAATGACAGAAAATTTATTCCAAAGACTGGGAATCTCAAAATCTAGATGATGGTGTGTGGTGAGGGTTTCCCTCTCTGCTTCTAGGATAGTGTCTTGTATCCTCAAGAGGAGAAGAATGCTGTGTCCTCATATGGCAGAAGGCAGAGAGGTATAAAGGGGTAAGCTATCTCTGAAGTCACTTTTTCAGACACTTAAGAGGGTGGCACCCACATGACTTAATCACCTTCTCCAAGGCCCTACCTCTTCATACTACCACAATGGGGGTAAAATTTTAATGTGAATTTGAAGGTGACACTTTTAGACCATAGTGGATGGAGCATAACCCAGAAGAGGTGACCCAGATTCTGACTATGCAAGTCCTCTTGGCCCAGGCACTCTTTGTTCCAGGGGGAGTGTTATGGTTTAGATGTCAGCTCATGAGTGAGACAATGCAAAAAAGTTAGAGATAAAATGATTGGGTTATGAGAACTTTAACATAATCAGTGCATTTATCCACTGATAGGGATTAACTGAGTGGTGAATGTAGATAGATTGGGTATAGCTGGAGGAGGTGAATCTTTGGGGGGTGTCTTTGGGGTATATATTTTGACCTTGGGGAGTTTAAATGTTCTCTGCTTCCTGGTTGTCATGTCCTGAATTGCTTTCCTCTGTCATAGCCTTCTGCCTTTTTCTGCCCTACTTTGGGCACAGAGCAATGGAGTAGGCCATATATGGACTGAGACCTCTGAAACCGTGAGCCCCAAATAAACTTTCCATCTTCTAAAATTATTCTTGTCAGATCTATTGGCCAAAGTGAATAAAGTGACTGAAACAGGGAGGGAGATGGTTGGAGGATGCCAACAGTGATACCCTCTATAGCACAGGGCCAGAGCAACTCTCTTGCCTGGGGCCTAGAGGTGGTAGTAGGTATTCAAGGAGGAGAGGCTTTTTGTTCCTATGATTAAGAAAATATGCTTCAGGGTTGGGATGGGAATGGAGACATGAATGATGAAGATGAGTCATTCCTGTCAGGATCTTTTAGAAGAACATTCCCAATTGTGAGGAGAAAAAAGCCCAGATCCTATGGGCTCTGAATGGAAGGGAAGATGACTTGGGTGGTTGGAACCTAATTAAGAAAAGAATGGTAAGAGACGAGGTGAGATGGTCATGCAGGGACAGGGACTTTGGAGGCCTAGGTAGGGGTGCAATGTGAAGCCCTTGGAGGGTTGACATGATGGATTGTTATAACCCATGTGTTATATAAAATGGATGAATAACAAAGAATCACCACCAAGAGCAAATCTACAGAAGCACCACTCAAAATGCCACAGTGCCCTTTACATACAGATCCTTGTGATTAATTCTCCCCCCAATTTTAGAGCAAGAAAAACCCAACTCTCCCACTGAGCTGATTTCTATAACCCACAGGGTTTCTTCTCTTGTTTAGACCACCTGAAAGCTCAGAGCTGAGTTTGTGCTTATTTGCAGAGTAAACTGTTCATTTATCAATTTGACACCCAATATCCATTTTATATCCAACTACTCACATATTTTCATAAATCTTTCTCAAAATACTATACATTGTAAGTAATTAATAATAGCAATCATACATGTAAGTAGTTACAACTCAACAAACTGATATCTGACCAGTAACTCCTTCAGTAATGTAAGTAATGTAAGTACTGAAAGTTTTTTGCTTATTTCATTATTTGATATGTTGGAATAATGGGGCAGGTAAGCAAGATTTTAAATTCACATTAGCCTTTGCTACTGCAGATTTATGGTAATTCACTGAGCCTGTTTGTAATCTACAAACAAATGTGCACAGTGACTTTTTATAATTTTATCATAGGATGTCATAAAATATTTTAATATACGCAAAAAGGTATAAAGTACAACACAATAAATATTTACACATCTAACTCCCAGTTAAAAGAAAAAGATCAAGCATTAGCAAATACAGCTGCAGCTTCATTAATTCCCCCTCCAAATCACATTCCCTTCCCAAACCTCAGAAGTAACACCATCCCGAGTCTAATGTTTATCACTACCAAGTATTTAAAAAATTTGTTTATAATATATATATATATATATATATGAAAATGTAGGTCTCTATATATTTCTAAGGGACCTATACATACACACACACATATGTAGGTCCCTTAGAAATAAACAGTGTTTTGTGTATTTCTATATTCTAAGTAAATGATATCACTTTAATCTTTTCTTGTCCTTTTTGCTCAAAATTGTTGGTGATTTATTTCCTTTGATTTTGTAGCTTGATTTCCATGGTGTGCCATTCCATCATCATTTCTATTTCATCATCCTGTTGAAATATATTTCAGGTTGTTTCCACCCTACCTCAACCTCCCAATCCATTGCAGACATTTTTATTATAAAGGCTCCTGTGAACATTCTTGCACACATCTCCTTGGATGTATTGTATCTTAACCTCTACACACATATGCATACACACACATACACACACACACACACAACATAGAAAACTGAGCTTTTCAGGCACAAGTTCTACATTGCCATTATTTTCAGACTGATATTATCATCACCCATGTTCAATCCTTTAAAATGACCTCAAGATGGATATTTTATAATAAGGAAGCACAGTCCAGAGTAGAATAGGGTAATTTTAAAAATCAGAATCACAGAATTTTTTAAAATCCTCCAAAGAGACCACCTAATGGAACACCTTCATTTTATTGACAAGGAAAACAGTGCTCAAGAGTGGAGAAGGGGTGGGCCAGTGGGCTACCGAGGGCAGGTGATCCCTTACAGGAGCCTCCACTATGAGCTAAAAGAAAACCCTCTTGTTTTTCCTTCTGTTCCCTAAGCTCCACTAAACAACATACTGTGAAATGAGGCTCACTCCATGAAGCCCTTCCTGGCTGAATCACAAATGTGCTCCCCTTGATCAATTCAAACTACATTTTTATTTTTCAAGTTAATTTCAGCCCAGCTTTACTGAACTAGAGGCAAAGATCAAAAGATAAAATAAGTTTTCTAATCAAATACAACAAAAATAATTGAAATTCCAAAGGAAAATGAAATCACAAAGGAAAACAAATTAGAGCAAAAAAGTCTGGAAGAATTTTTCAGAGCAAGGATGAGTTCTTATGACTAGAAACTACAGGGTTTCCTTCCTATAGAGTCCATTGAAAAAGCTGCTGTCTTTTGCTGATATTTGTCAAGAGCTTCCTCCTCCACAATACTTTAATCAGGTTCCTCCTTTCTGAGCCCTTTTCTGGACAGACCTTGTCCTGCTGAGTTCAGCTTGGCAAGAAATTTCCCACCTTTGACACCTAACTAAATTCCTCTTAGTAGTTTTCCATCCACTGACCCCCACCCCACTCCCTCCATTGGCTATTAATCCCCAGCTGTCTCTGCTGCATTCAGAAATTGAGTTTAATCTAATTCAGTTTGGTGCATTTTTCCTTGGACTGATTCACTGTCAGTGCCAAACTGTCACTGTATCAGACTCACATCACAAACTGCCTGTAATTAGAATGGCCATGTGTCTCAGTCAACTTGAGACAGTCCCAGGCATGCCTGATGTGGGAGCACTGTCACCAGTGGCTGCCATTCCATTCTCAAAAGCGACTTGGTTTGCACAATAAATTATACTCACCCTCACATGTTGCGAAATCTACTGGCTAGAGACTTTCTTTTTTTTAAATTTCTTACATACACGGCAATAGTGTAGTGCATTACATTCATAATAATCATTTCATAGCACAATTTTTTGTGATTCTGTATATAAAGTATGTTCACACCAAATTATGCCATTATTCATGAGCTCTCTTGTTTTTTTTGCATACAATTCTTAATACACCTTTATACCACCATTTATCATATCTCTGTTTGTATATAAGGTATATTGACACCAAATTCACATCTTCATACATGCATTTTGTATACTGATGACCGTCTCCTTCCACCATCCTATTCCCCTTCTTCCTCCCTTTCCCTCCCACCCCTATTTCCCTATCTAGAGGTAATTTTCCTCCCATGCTCTCCCTCCCTACTCCACTTTGAGTCATCCTCCTTATATCAGAGAAAACATTCGACATTTGTTTTATTTGGGATTGGCTAACTTCACTTAGCACAATCTTTTCTAATGCCACCCATAAGAAGAGGGTCTGTTGAACTTTAAAAAGAGTGCTACAGCAGTATTACAAGGATCAAAAGAGCAGATTTGTTATGTTTCACTGGAAATAAAAAGTGATTTCCACCAGTTTCTTTCTCAAACACATCCAAATGACTTTATTACACCTCCCTTTTGATGATTATAGATGGATTTATTACTGAACACTTGCAGCAGATATGTGACATGCATTCAGGAAGTGGTGGGGAGGGAAAAGGCAAGAGAGGGAGAGGGACCAGGAAGGCCAATGTGTGGTAGGGGCCTTAGGAAAAGCAGCTGAGATTGGGGAATCAATACCTCATTCTCATGAATTGCATTAAAGGACTGAAATGAATTTGCAAAACAATAATTGAGGCTGACACCTGCTCTTGACAGAAGGGGATGAATCAAGACTGAGCTGTGCTTTAGCACCTGCTGTGTGTATGGGGGTTGGGGGGGAACAGAAGGGAAACTGCTAAATCCTTTCATCTAAAAATGCTGGTTTTTAATTGCCTTCTAAAGCTAAAGGAGAAAATCCTTTATTAGGGTGGGTTTTGCTGAGTGTTTTTGAGCAATTTTTTTAAAGTTACTTCCATTTATTTGAAAATATCTACAAGAGGCTCTTATTCTGCAGAGCTTTACCAGGACTCATGGGATAGGACCAGAATAACAACTTCAAACTCAGCGGTTAAAATCTCAGGCATGAGCTTTCAGGCATGGATATGATGGAGAGTGTAGGGAAAAAGCTGGATTAGATAATCTCCAAAGTGCCTCTAGAGAGAAACTCTAAAATTCTGCCCTTCAGTGGATTCTACAGCTCCATTTTACAGGTGGAGTCCAATGAAGTGAGAACAAGGTCACTAATAGGGAGTGAGAGCCTCTTATCTTTAGGATAAGACTAGTGATTTAGAAAAGATGAACCAAGACCATCATCAGGATGCTATACTAAAAAAAAAAAAAAAATCTCACCAAAGTATAATCATGCAGTACCACTGCATCACATGTGAGATGGTTAGAAATGCAGACCCAACCAAAGACTGACTACATCAGATTCTGCTTTTAAGCTAGATCCCAAGTGATTCATAAGCATATCAGAGTTTGAGAAAAAAACTAGAGTCTTGCCTTGAGCCCTGATTCCAGTTTGAATAGCAAGACTCTAGAATGCAGTTCAAGCTACAAACAAGTTTGCTCCCCTAGCATCAGGCCAGCTTCCTAAGTTCAGAGGCATGGTTTCCCATACCAGAACCTTCTGCTAAAGTACTGAGTTTACCTTTTTACAGTATGAGTTTGTCTAAAAATAACAGAAAAGGGACAACTATCAGATTCAGGCTGAAGGTTTGTTCTCTTTCTCTGTCCTTCCCTCTTCTCCATCTCTGGTGGACAGACTTGCTTTAAAAGTCAGTTTTGAGAAATGATAAATGTCTGAAGTGACAGATATGCCAATTACCCTGATCTAATCATTACACATTGTATAAATGTACTGAAATGCCACTTGATGCCCCCAAAATACAATTACTATTTGTTAATCAAAAATAAAAAACATAAAAATAATCAATTAATATTACTTGATTTATAGCAATTGTCAGTATTATTCAAGTTACAGTTCTAGTTCTTATGAGGACACCAATCAAGCATGGGATGGAGAGTATGAATTAAAGCTTGTTTGGTAGATCCCTGGGTCTGCTTGCTCACACTTGCTTCTAACTCTTCTTTGACTAGAACTCTTTTTTCTTAAATAAGTTCACTCTTCAATTTGGAAAATACTGTATTCCAACCTTGTTTTACTGATGATTTGGCTAGGAAGTGTCAAATAGGCATAAGCCTATATTAATAACTTTTTCTTCCTTTCATTCTATCTAGGGAAGGTATTTCAGAAGTCATTTTGTATAAAACAAAGTGCTGATTAGGTTTAATATATGGGCAGTTGAGAGGAAACAAGAAGAATTAAATCACGGTTTTCACTGTATGGAATTGTCACTTTATAGGTTAAAAAGTCAAATATTGGCAATTTCAAAATCAACCAAATTAAAATATTCATTTTAGAATTTCTTGACCTAAGAAATATTGAGAGAACAGACAGTGTTATTTGTGGAGGCTAGGTAGGGGGTTTTCTTTCTCTCTCTCTCTCTCTCTCTCTCTCTCTCTCTCTCTCTTTGGTGGGAGGTTTTACCAGGGATTGAATCCAGGGGCACTTAATAACTGGGACACATATCCAGCCCATTAAAAATATTCTTTTAGAGACAGGGTCTCACTAAGTTGTTCAGGGCCTTGATAATTTGTTCAGAGCATCACTAAGATGCTGAGGTTGGTTTTGAACTTGCAATCCTCCTGCCTCATCCTTTTGAGCTGCTGGGATTATAGGTATGTGCCACTGAGCCCGGTTAGGTTTTCTCTTTCGTTTGAAGATATTTTTGGAAGTTGGAGGAAATGTTTTTAGAGTCTAGACAACCATCTTTCTATTCTGAACAACTAGGGGAAAAAGGGGGTATTAGAAAGCCAGGTTTGGTTATCGATTCAGGATAAATGCATGCATGTATCCATGAAGGAGGCTTATTTTTCAATCGGTGAAAGAAATACATAAATGGTGCCAAACCTTAGCACAACAATTAGAGTTAACTTTCTTTTCTACTTCCTTTCCTTTTCATAGGCAGGTGCAGTTCATAACTGAACTATAACAAGAATAAAGAAAGAAGATGTTTCCCCTAGAGATCCACCACCAAGTTAATATCACTCTCTAGTTAGAAGGTGGGAAAGGAAGATTCAAACAAAAGAATACAATCTAGTTCCTTTTTGGTTAATGATCACAATTATACTAAGCATGCTGAGTTGCCATTGTGCTGGGCATAATTCTATGATAGCCCAAATCACATGACTGTGTAATTGTGTATTTAAGTGTCTATTTCCTCCATGCCAGTCCAAGATCATACTTTGAGTAGTGAAGCAGAATTAGGTCTTATCCATAACAATGAGCCCAGTATCTTTGAGGAACTAGGCATTAATAACAGTAGGCATTAATAACTGTATTGCTTAACATTTAAAAGTTTGTCAAAAAATGATCACTTTAATAACCAATTACATTAGCAAAAATTGAAGTACTACATTATAAATCTTTGTGGATTATGGAAATCAATTTGGCAAGGTCACATTCTATGACCCAGGAATTAGAAGACATTTATCTTAGGAATGAGCTTAAAATTTGAAAATAACATTAGGTTTCAAATATTTAAGTTAACATTATAAATGAGTTGGAGAAACTGAAAACAATCTAGAGGGATATCACATTATAGAGAAAATAATTGCTTGGGGGGATATTTAATTACATTGGAAAATGCTCAAGAAAGGTGGGCAAAAAATATGACACTAAGGTCCTTTTTTGTTGTTGTTATCATTACATTACAAGGATGTCCCAATTATTCAAAGTTTTGCCAAAACACTGTTTGTAATGGCTGTAGAATACTCTGTTGGATATAAATATAATAAATTAACTATACTTTATAAATACATACACATATGAATGCACATGCTAAAAATAACATATAGATGGGAATCACAGCATGCTTATTGTTCTGTACCTTTCTTTTCTCAGTTAACAGTTTAATCTAGAGAGCTCACCACATAAGTACATACAGATCTTTCTCACTTCTTTTTAATGTCAGGACAGTATTCCTTTGCAGAGACATATGCTGATTTTTCAAAACAGTTCTTATTGATATCATTAATCCATTTATAGCATTTGTTATTAAAACAATTCTATAAACTTAACATAGTGGTTCACACCTATGGTTCCAGCTACTCAGGAGACTGAGGCAGGAGGATCACTTGAGCCCAGGAAGACAAGACTGGGCAACGTTATGAGACACTGCCTCAAAAGAAAACCAAACCAAACAAACAATTAAAAAAAAAAACCCTTTGATATACATTGTGCATTTATACAAGTATTGCTGTAGCACAAATTCTGAAATTTCTAGATTAAAGATTTTCATTTAAAAATTTTGAATAGGCATTGCCAAACTACTCTCGACATTATTGCATCAATTAACACTTCTTTTGGCGGGGGGTAAAGAGAAAAGGTTTATTGTAGTTCATTATTCTAGAGGCTGCAGTTCAAGATGCATTGCTTTGAGGCACTAATGAGGCAGTGCATCATGGTGGGGTGCATGCCAGATCAGAACTACTTACTTCACAAGCCAGGGAGCAAAGAAAGAAGGGGAAAAGACTCAAGTCCCACAAACCCCTTTGAGAGTATGCCTCAGTGACTAAAGGACCTCCCAGTAGGTCCTGCCTCCCAGAGTTTCCACCACCCTCCAATAGCACTACCCTGGGGACCACTTTAGCACATGGATCACTGGGGGACCCTTAAGATCCAAACTGTGCAAGACAGTATATTAGTTTCCCAGGGCTGCTATAACAAATTTCCACAAACTGATGGCTTAAAATAACAATTTTTCTTTCAATTCTGGAGGGCAAAACCCTGAAATCATGATGTTCACCATTTCTACCAGGGGCTTTGGGAGAGAGTCTGCTTCTTAACTCTCCCAGATTTTGACTGTGACATTCCTTGGCCTGTGTCTGCATTACTCTAATCCTGCCTTGTCTTCATGTGACCTTCTCTTCTGTGCCTTTCCTCTTATTTATGTCTTTTCCTATTCTTATACACACTCTGTCATTGGATTTAGGACCCACCTGGATACTTGTTTCAAGATCTTTAAAATAATTACTTCTGCAGAGATCCTTTAACTGAATGTGGTCACATTCATTGGCTCCATGTAGAAATATCTTTTGAAAACCACCATTCAACCCACAATAAACAGTTTCCCAACCTTGACATTTTGAGCTAGATAATTCCTTGGGGGTAGGGAATGGCCTGTGCTTTCTGGAATGTTTACTAGTATCTCTAGCCTCTTCCCAATATATGCCAGTGATATCTTCCCAACCCACACCAGTTGTGACAACCCAAAAGGTCTTTAATTTCCTTGATCACATAATACCTGGTGGCTATTGACAATGACCTAGGTCTAAGTGGTAATTAATGATTTGCCTCAGCTGCAGTCCCAAAGGTACCCACAAATTGCAGCTTGTGCAACTGAAGCCTCGCCCCATTATTTTCTATGTAAGCTGAGAAGAATGGAAGGCCCAGCAGTTTGAGTAGAGGCTCAAAGCACCTTAAGTTCCTTTTGGAATTAAATCATTTTAAAGCTTCTCTCTAACCTCCTCATGTGCCACTGAAATGTTTTCTGAGGTGTTACATTCCAGCAAAGCTGAAATTGCTCATGTGTTTAGAAACCAGCAGTTTTGAATTTAATTCTTCCTGTGTGATGGTTTCTTTGCCATCAGTTCTTGCAAATCAAGGGAAATGCAAATGCTAACTTCAAAAATTCACAAACAGAAGTTGAGAGGAACATTTTCACCTTTCTGATCCAAGCCAGACATGTTTAATGCTGTTATATATAGGTTTTCCCTGTTGGTTTCTGCCTAAGGATACAGAAACATGAAGATAGTGGGGAGAAAAGGTACACTCATACACTGCTAGTGGGACTGCAAATTGGTACAGCCAATATGGAAAGCAGTATGGAGATTTCTTGGAAAATTGGGAATAGAACCACCATTTGACCCAGCTATCCCTCTCCTCAGTCTATACCAAAAGGACTTAAAAACAGCATACTACAGTGACACAGCCACATCAATGTTTATAGCAGCACAATTCACAACAGCTAAATTGTGGAAACAACCTAGATGCCTTTCAATAGATAAATGGATAAAAAAGTGGCATATAGGGAGAAGATGGCGGCGAGGGGAGTGCATTGCCCCCGTGTGCTGCTTCACTGTGTGGGAGTATGACAAGTCAGGACGGCTAAAGGCTATCTTGTTAGGAATTTCCAGCAATAGTGGGGTGCTCTGGAACCTGGAGGAAGGATTTCCATCGCA